>NC_064617.1:186438293-186738861 GCF_023898315.1 Schistocerca nitens | reverse complement strand
AAAAGAAATAATACGACGCAAATAGCTTTTCTTTCAGAACTACTCTTTCTTTTCTTAAATAACATAAGTATGCGAGGTACTCGAGTTTTTTTTCTATTAAATAATACACATTTCTATACAAGGCACTCTGGGGCCAGATACTCTCTAGTTTAACTATATAACAATGAAGGCACTTGTTTCCGTTTATGGTGACTACGCACTTTTTTAGTGTTCATAAATTAAATCATAAATACTTCGTGACTATAACGTAGAGCAAATAAAATACAAAATGTCTAAATTATACAAAAATGAAGCAAAAACAAACTTGCGTAACAAACAGAAAGATAAGTAGCGGCGGTAGACAGGCGAAAAACGCACAGAAGAGTGGGATGCACAACAGGGGAAAATTCGGTGTCTCTGGTACTAACAGTGTCCATTGGCCGGCAGCGCCAGTCTGTTGCCTGGTTTCGAACGAGAGACCGTTGGTGCTATACAGACTCCTCTGAAACGAAATGAGTGGACCAGTTTTATTGCCAATTCCTCTCCATTCACATTAGGGGGCAACATTTAAAAAAAATAATATATAAAAATAATTAACTGTAGTTACTTATTTACATGTTGAGATCATTAAGTAGGTCACACTATTGTACACAAACAGCAAGGACATACATACAGAATATGGTAGGTACAGGATGTGATTTATTCATACAGACTGTGGTGCCAGGGAAGAGAGTAGGGTAACAGGATAGCTTTATCGCTGATATTGTGTGTGTGTGTGTGTGTGTGTGTGTGTGTGTGTGTGTGTGTGTGCACTTCGTTTGCATGCGACACGGCCCTAATTCAGGTAGGATCCCATATGTAAACAGGGTAGCCGGGCGGTGCGTTTTCGCGCGTGTCACAGCATGCGTCCGCGGGCTATCTGCATACTCGTGCTACGGCAACGCGCCTGCCACGCGTCCAACGTGCGGCGTACACAGTACCTGCGCGTACCGCCTCTCGTTTGCTGCCCTT
The DNA here is from genome assembly GCF_023898315.1 of Schistocerca nitens. NCBI lineage: Eukaryota > Metazoa > Arthropoda > Insecta > Orthoptera > Acrididae > Schistocerca > Schistocerca nitens. Next base: position 186,737,871 of record NC_064617.1, on the reverse strand, counting down.
CAGATGCAGATCCGGAGCACGTGAGCTCTCCTAGATTCTTATGGATATGCTCTGTGTCGGGATGCTGCCTCGCACACAGCATCCGAACCCGTGCGGGATTTGCATGAGAAGTCTGCGCAGGCCGGAGTGTGCCGTCGTGCCCCTCCTAGTTAACGCGATCCACCTTTGGCAAGCCGGTACCGGTTTACATACAGCCCAAATACGCCCGGACGGGTTGACGGAACCAAGTAAATGTCGCCGACACTCTAGGGTCACAATCGAACCATTACGTTAAAACAATCGCACGCATGCAGAGGCAGAGAGAGAGAGAGAGAGAGAGAGAGAGAGAGAGAGAGAGAGATTTTGTGTGTGGGGGGGGGGGGGGGGTGGTTTGGAGAGGCACAACTGCGAGAGAGTGGGCAAGCTTGGGGCTGCTCAGAGGACAGTCAGTTTGTTGTTCAACTAACTCAGGTATGCAGGGACTGCATTAATAAATCGCCGTCGCATTCACAAAGAAACAAAGTTAGCGCATTTCCGGAATGATCAGGGGAATGTAAGACAGGCACGAACTGTAATTTCCCAATGTCTGATTCTTGGCTCAAATTATGGAGAAAAAGAAACTGATAGTGGCACAGCAGCGCAGGAGACTTCGAACCGAGAAATATTTCCGGAATACCCATATGTGGTGGCTACGACCGTAAGACAATAAAGCAACAGCCAGTCAGCGACTAGCATGCGGGTGTGTGTGCATTTAAATTAAACTGTTCTGGCTGCTATGATGAAGAGCGCAATTACTAATTTAAACAAGTTCGTGACCATTTCAGCTGGCGTTAAACGCTAATTTTCCGTGATCCTTACTGGATAAAGCTTGACTATTAAATCAACTACGCTACAAGTACCGCAATGCCATTAATTTGTCAAAATAATACGCTGCAGTACAGAAACACCGGCGCAGTAAGACAGCCGACATGTGTAAGTTATTAATAATAAAACATAAAGGCTATGTGTTTTAAATTTTGCCAAAGGGAGGATGAATGAAGTTTTATTCTAAAGCTACAGTAGATCAGTAAGTCTGATCAAAACCAATAGTGAAAGAGTAAACAATTGTTAAACACTCTTACTTCGTCCAATCACATTTTTTTAAAGAAATTACTCGAAACTCCTGCCTCCAACATCGGTATAAAGTTGATATCGTCGAGGACCTGATTGGCGCACATTCCTAGACATGGGGCTCCACATACTCAGACACGTTCTGTTACTGTACGGACTACAGCGCGTTAATCGCTGATTGGTTGCCGGTTTATGGCCATTTCTTCGTAACCGTGCATATCTGATCTATGGTTATATCGAATAATTAGCTCAATTCGATTTCCGCCTATCCTATTAAAACCTTATTACTGGGTTGCTTTTCGATAACCGGCATACTGTTGGGTGCAGGCAGGCTGTGCTGGCATCGTTATGGTTTCATTCAATGTTGTCACTGTCTCCCACAACGATGTCATACTTCGAACATGTCTGCAGCACCAGTTTAGCTGCAGTAGCAATGCTAGAGTCATATGCAATAGTAACGATACTTTATTCCACTGGCAAAGATGTGATCCTATCCCACAGTTTTGCTTTTGACACGTTTCGGGATCTGAATTTAATGTTTTAACACTCGTTCAGAAATCATCATGGCACATCAATTATGGGTTACAAGCGGTAGTGGAGAAAATCATTTCAATGCGAGCTTTCTGACGGAAGTACTAGGTCCGCGTCATATTTCGTGAAACATTTTTCTGCTGAGTGGGGACTCATAAAGATATTAACTCCATACCGCTTCTTCATCTACCAATGGAATTTACAATCAAAATTCTCTCCCGTTTTCGCGTGCGACACTTTAAAAATGTGACAGTGTGAACAGGTTGAAACCTATGATGGTTATTGATTTATGGTGCGCTCAACTCCGCGGTCATCAGCGCCCATACAAAGTCCCACTTTTTACACAGTCCAATTTTTTTCACAGTCCAATTTACTGTTACGAATGATGATGAAATGATGAGGACAACATAAACACCCACGCCCCGGCAGAGAAAATCCTCAACCCGGCCGGGAATCGAACCCAGGACCCCCTGATCCAGAGGCAGCAACGCTAACCATTAGACCACGAGCTGTGGATAGGTTAAAAACAAGAATCAGAAAATAAATATTTAAAATAATTCCGAAAGTGTATGTTCGGGATCTCTTTATAACTGGCATATCATAATAATTATACTTCTAAAATGACGGTCCTATGTGTTATTCCAGCACGTAGCAAAGTGTATTTGCTGCGGTTCGAAACAAGGCGGTCATTCACTAGAGTTCAGAAGGCAAGAACTTTAGCTGCAACATTACCACGACCTATAAGAACATAGTCCACCAGGTTTGTCACTAGATCGTTACGTCCAGCTCTTCTTACCACATAATTTCGTCCTAACCCTTCTCTCCAACGTGACTAAGTAACGCGGCCTCTGGAATTTTAATGAACTCGTCGTTTACCCTGATAGTTGCTTGTTGCTGGAGGCTGACTGAAGCGAAACTTCCTTTTTGCTCTTGCGCAGACCCTTATATTTTTCCAGTATTTAAGGAAATAAGCTCATATTCTTGATGATTCGCATTCAATTTCACGGCAATTTCCTAGAGACGTAACGCTTCTCAGGCTACAATATCAAGCGCTAACAGCTTCTGTTCCCCGCACAGAATAGCTGTAAGTCATCTGTATAGAACAGCAATGACTGGCTCGTGGAAACTATGCCGAGGATCTCAGCTGCACTTGCTGCAAGAAACTCGCTACCGAAAAGTTTTAATCGGATGCTGGCAGCGGAACGGCGTACGCAATGCCAGTATGCCCTGCGGTTAGCGGCTAACAGTTCCTGGCCGCAGGCAGCCGCGCATGCGCACAGCCCTCCAGGCTGGTCTCACGTAGAGCTGTGGCACGACGCAGAGGCGAAGCACTCTTCATGCATGGCTTTTAATGGAAGTTAAAATTCTGAAGGTGGCAGGGGTAAAATACAGGGAGCGAAAGGCTATTTACAATTTGTACAGAAACCAGATGGCAGTTATAAGAGTCGAGGGGCATGAAAGGGAAGCAATGGTTGGGAAAGGAGTGAGACAGGGTTGTAGCCTCTCCCCGATGTTATTCAATCTGTATATTGAGCAAGCAGTAAAGGAAACAAAAGAAAAATTCGGAGTAGGTATTAAAATTCATGGAGAAGAAGTAAAAACTTTGAGGTTCGCCGATGACATTGTAATTCTGTCAGAGACAGCAAAGGACTTGGAAGAGCAGTTGAACGGAATGGACAGTGTCTTGAAAGGAGGATATAAGATGAACATCAACAAAAGCAAAACGAGGATAATGGAATGTAGTCAAATTAAATCGGGTGAGGCTGAGGGGATTAGATTAGGAAATGAGACACTTAAAGTAGTAAAGGAGTTTTGCTATTTAGGGAGTAAAATAACTGATGATGGTCGAAGTAGAGAGGATATAAAATGTAGACTGGCAATGGCAAGGAAAGCGTTTCTGAAGAAGAGAAATTTGTTAACATCGAGTATAGATTTAAGTGTCAGGAAGTCGTTTCTGAAAGTATTTGTATGGAGTGTAGCCATGTATGGAAGTGAAACATGGACGATAACCAGTTTGGACAAGAAGAGAATAGAAGCTTTCGAAATGTGGTGCTACAGAAGAATGCTGAAGATAAGGTGGGTAGATCACGTAACTAATGAGGAGGTATTGAATAGGATTGGGGAGAAGAGAAGTTTGTGGCACAACTCGACTAGAAGAAGGGATCGGTTGGTAGGACATGTTTTGAGGCATCAAGGGATCACAAATTTAGCATTGGAGGGCAGCGTGGAGGGTAAAAATCGTAGAGGGAGACCAAGAGATGAATACACTAAGCAGATTCAGAAGGATGTAGGTTGCAGTAGGTACTGGGAGATGAAGAAGCTTGCACAGGATAGAGTGGCATGGAGAGCTGCATCAAACCAGTCTCAGGACTGAAGACCACAACAACAACAACAACAAAATATATCAACCAAGCTAAAAAAAGTGAAATTACACAGTACTGTCACTGTCGAGGCCTTCCAACAGTAGTGCGTTACCATATTACGGGTGCAAATTCAGGACAAGGACACACAGATTCAGCAAGCCGACGCCAAATCGCATACGCCACAGGATATTCCCACAAATATAGTACCGTACAAGGTGTCGTGGAAAGTGTTTTCATATAATGGCAGCCACTGATTCGTGTAAACAATGCATATAATATCTGTCTCTGAAAGTGTTTCTATAACAGCAATTTAATTCCTCTAGAATTTATTCCTTTAAAAAAAGATAATACTTGAAGCTGTCTAAGACACAAAAGTAAGTCTGATATTTCTAGAACTTTATCGAAGATGATAAGGTACCTTTAGAATTTAAGGGAAGCCATTAATGAATGTTGCAGACATTATTTAGGCGTTAGGGAAGAATTAATTACAGTGGGTTTTACAATCTGGGTCATTCAGACGAATAAAGCTTTTTTCCGAACACTAATGGAACAGTCCCGAAATAAGTAATACAAGGGTGTGCTGTACAAGGTTTTTTTTTTTTTCTTTTGCCTGTAATATCATTATCAACTGACAGTAAACGGGTTTTCGTTAGTTATCGACGTTTTATACCATGTTTTGTAGAACTATCTGTCGCGCAAATACGTTCAAGATCGTTAACGCCAAAAGTGTGAGCAACCTTGTATTGCAATGGGGTATGCAGTGTCTATAAACAAGACTTGCATTTAAATATCACGAAAACTGTTATCCTCAGAATAACACAGCTGAGGCTACGCCGACAGTCCAGATGGCAGAAGGGAACATGTCGAATGCAGCACTTCTTTCGGAAATGATAGTCAACAAAAATTTCAACAACCACAATAGTAATTTGTGTCCATTCATTCGCTTGGTTTTAAAACTCTTCAAAAATACCGCGAAATTTACTGGGTATTCGGTAGTAGATGTGATACAGTTAGGGGTGGCCTGTCAAATCACGATCATCGAATGTTTACCGCGGCGTAGTAGGAGATTGAAAATTGGCGTAAAGTGGTCCTGTAATATGACAACATCTTATGAAATTGTAGGATTTTTCAGTAGCTGGACACGGTAATTATGACCAATGGCCCACACTTCCATTGATAAAACGTACTACTTTGGTAAATTTTCACTATTTTATTAGTAAGAATCCAATCTCTTTCTCCTCACACATCTAATAGGATAGGAGAGAATGAGGCTACTGTAGGCATCTGACTGTCTGCACAACATTACACTAATAGTGTAAAAATACGAAGAAGAAAGCTTTTTGGTGTTTTCTAACCTATTTGGGTATTAACGACCTGGAATAAAGGCTTTGTCCCGTTGTTGATGGAGAGTCCTCCCCTCAGTTTCCAGCGTTCGTGGTGTAGTAGTCTTTTCAATATAAAATCGTCATCCATTCTGATTACTGTATTTGAGTCTGACTACACTTAGAGACGCATTCAAGCATAATTTTCTTGCATGCGTACGTCGTCGTACACTTTACCACAGATTTTAAAAATTCTGTCTGCTTTATAAAGTTCATTTTTAGAAGATATACAAAGCAATATCCGTAGCTATGTTCCAGACGAGAATTTTATTTTGCCAAAGAAATCTGAAGACACTTTAACGCTGAGTCTTTAAAGAAGTCTCTCGTGAAACAATGGGCCGCAGTTACAACTGCAGAGGTCTGTTGTAAGTTTTACTCGCAGTAATTGCTAGTTCATCGAGATTGAGTGATCGTTTATTTACGTCTATGCTTGCTGTTACGATTGCCATCAATCTTTCCTTTGAAAGTGTATTTTCAGAAGGGCAAGTACATGACTGACGCCGAGTCAGTCAAGTATGTAAGCCAAGCTTCTGCCTTTTCAGATCCTGTGATAATTACGACTGGATACAGTATTAGCAACGAAGGAATTAACAGTCAGGACAGTTGTCATTTTATGAACATGCGCTACATAGTACAGCTACGCTGTGATGCGTTTCACGTGGTCTTTGCTCAGTCTGTATCTCCACTCTAGACAGAACGCGCATATTTTTTCAGGGTTTGGACATGTCATTTTGGACGGAAACTAATATAGCAGCCAGTTCGCGGTCTGTTCGGTTAGGGTCTACGGCTACAGCTGGAGACGAAGGCCACTGCCTCTTGCACGTTCGTAGGACCAAAAGACAGAAAACTATATTTTGTTTCAGAACACGTGGCGTATTCGTGTTGCACCCAACTCGTCGACATTCTCTCTTAGAACAGTCTCGTGCTGAGTCGTCACAAACAAAAGGTCACGACTTCCGAACGCGAGAAAGAAACTTGGGGAAGTGAAAGAATAACTTTAAAGCGCCATAAGAAAAAAAATAAGAAAAAGAAGGAACTCGGAGGGAAAGGTTTCGCAACGAAAATCTGAAACGCTGCGGCTGTGTTACAGAAACAAAGGCACAATACGGCGAGAGTTGTGATGCTCCTGCAACGCGGCGTTTACTCCTCATTTTCTAGTTTCGCCTTTCGCCGTCAGCTTTCGTCACCCCTGACGACGGCCACGTTTTAATGGCCGCTGTGAACGGCGGCGACACGGAGCATTAAGGAGAGGGCGCTGCGATTGTGACCGCTGCCGCTGCCGCCGCCGCCGCCGTCTTATTTTCAGACGGAGCGCCGCACACAAATTGATTCCTTTAGAGACGAGCGCCCTAATTGTTTCTGCGTTTTAAAGGGAATCCAGCTTTGTCGCCGCCACGGAATGCGGAATAGTTTCATTCGGGCGCCGACACATTCCGTGCTGTCTGCACGGCATCTTTACGGCGGCTGAATTCGTATCAGTCCAGAAGCACACTTGTAGTCGACCTTTATCACTGGACTCTTCAAAGCACTGTACAGGCCGGGCGTTAAGTCGCTGCAATTCAGAGTGTCAACCATAACGACGCTTTTGAAGTCATTATCAGTATCTTACCAGATGGGGGGCTGCAGAAGATACTAGATATTTCCCGAGTAGCTCGCTTATTTAAATATATTCACACAAGGGATGCAAAAAAATATTTTTAAGCTAACTCGAGATGATCGTTTAAGAAAATATTGTCGAGAAATCATTAGTAGCGGATTCTAAACTCTAGTGTGATATGATGAACACCGCACGAGAAATATCCCGTATATCTGTAATAGACGCGCTATTCCTACTTCACAGAACTAAATGGATAAAAATCACTACCACGGACACCTTCACAACTACCTATGCGGATCATCATCAAATAATCAGTTTTAAATTTCGGATATTGACGACAGCCGACTGCTGTTGTCGATGGAATGAATATGGCGACAAAAGTGCATAGCAGTCTCACGTCCCATATATACCCCAACACTTTTTATTTGTTCCTACTAAAAGCAGCGGGTTACTGTAGCATTTGCTAACCGTCTCACTGACACGAAAAGGTGAAATAATAGTATATCTGCCGAGAAATCACCCGAATTACGAGTGAATGACGAAATGCATTTTCTGCCGCATTACTGCTTTCGGTAATGCCAAGGTGCTACTTATTTTGAAATGACACATGCTTCACTTTTGTATTTAATTAAATTTCCAAAGTCTTTTAAACTATTGAAGCGTTTAGAGAAGTGCTGTGCACATCAGTATTTTGAAAGGATTTCCCTAAAACATGCATGTAAAATAGGATAAAAATTTTGAGTTTGTAAAACACTTTTCATGTACTGAGTTTTAAGTTAGTTATTACTGGGTATTTTGAGAAGTAGATTTCTCTGGCGACAAAGCGATACAACTGCCAGAAGTATTTCACACTTCTACCGGCTATGAAAAATATCAAAAACGTTGGAATCAATAGCTGGACCGGGCTAATCAGAGAATTCAAATTGGAAACCTAGTGTCAAAAAGTAACGTACACTTTGCTCAAGCGAAATCCAATGCCTTCAAGTAAGAGACACAATTACGTGGATTATGTCTGCCTGTAAAACCCCCAACTGTTCCTACGTCGGTCTATGTAAGCATCCTCAACTTCAACGACATAAACAAAACGCTTCCAGCTACAAGGATTAATAAATCTCCAGTTAGATATCATAATTATCTACGATACCAGATGGTCTTGCGTTTACTGCAGCTAACACATTAGAGCAGTACTTTCAAACTGGGAGGGCACACACTGTCGCCATCCTCAACGACCGACGCCGAATATTTTATGTAGACTCGTTGCGCCGACCTTCTGATGTCACGAATCACCACTTTTATTAGTCGGCGCTAATCTACGCAAATATGTGAGACAGTTCAACTACCAACTAAAGCAAAGGCGAAGCATGGAAAATACCAAACATCCAGACTTTGCTTAAAGGAATTTTGTTAGTTGCTGCAAGCAAATATGATGTTGTCTTGGCGAAGAACTAACGTTTCGTGGCTCTCTGCGTTATCTCCCTGATTGTTTCTTACTATAGGATCTCAAGTAACTAAACATTTTACTGTCATACAGAGGCTTTTATAAAGCGATGTTAACACAAGTAAACTTTCTAAAAGCGTTATGAATGTACGTATTATGAAAATGAGAAATAATGTATTATTAAAATTCCGTAGAATCTAGAACAATTTCGTATCACAAAATTCTTCGTACTCAGATCATTACTACGAGCAGTTTGTCGTTCCTATCGTATCCCAATGTGTGTCAGTGTTCTCGCTAGAAACTGTGTTTCATAAACTCGCAAGACAAAAACTAAATTATGACTTGTCATGAAAAAGTATTTCGCAAATGAGTTACTCTTATTGAGTAGTCGTGAAAACTGAACGAAGCCTCGTAACGCCAGTTTAGCTATTATTTCAGTAACTTAATTGCCTTTGAAAGTTTTAATGAATACACGTAATGATTGCTACCAGTCAAACATTTATAATTCTGTTTATTAATTATCTTGCGTGTTTTGTGCCATTTGACTACCTTGAGGTATTATAAGGAAGTGTAGGAACACAGCAATCAGTCGTGCTCTCATTGGTTTTTTTTTTTAAATTATTCTTGTATATCCAAATTTCAGCTATAAATAGCCATCTCCAGTGCATCTGAGTCAATTACGAGGGCTATCCACAAAGTACATTACGTTTTGGAATTAAAAATAAATAAAGTATTGGAATTTTTTTTATTACATACAGATGAAAGCCACACTTAAATACTACTTTTCTACATAGCTGCCATTTAAATTAAGGCACTTATCGTAGTGATGGACGAGCTAGGAAATTCCTTCGTCGTAAAATTCGGCCGCCTGCGCCTTCAACCACGTGGTTACCTCTTCTTTTGGGACAGAAAAGGTGTGATTTTTGTGGATTTCCTGGAAAGAGGCACTACAATAAACTCTCAAAGGTATTGCCAAACTCTGCACAACCTCAGAAGAGCAATACAAAACAAGCGCAGGGGAAATTTGTTCTCAAAGATCTTGCTGATTCACGACAACGCCCGGGCCCACACGGCAAATGCCACTCGTGAAGTTCTCGAATCTTTTAAGTGGGAGTTGTTTCCTCATCCGCGGTACAGTCCCGACCTGGCACCGAGCGACTTCCACTTATTCCCAGCAATGAAGAAGTGGTTGGCTATGCAGCGTTTTGATGACGACGCACAGCTTCAAGAAGAGGTAACCACGTGGTTGAAGGCGTAGGCGGCCGAATTTTACGACGAAGGAACTTCCAAGCTCGTCCATCGCTACGATAAGTGCCTTAATTTAAATGTAGAAAGGTAGTATTTGAGTGTGGCTTTCATCTGTATATAATAAAAAAATTTCCAATACTTTATTTATTTTTAATTCCAAAGCGTAATGTAATTTGTGGATAGCCCTCGTATAATCCAACACGGTCCCAACAGTACATATCACCATACGACGTACACCAACTGAGTTGTATGGTGACATGTACTGCTGGGAGGTTTTTGGATTACAACTTACTCAAATACACTGAAGATGGCTATTTACCGCTGAAATCTTGATATGCAAGAATAACAAAAAACCAACTGGGCTGCGACCGACTGCTGTTATGGGGACAAAGTTGGTTATCTTGAGATATTACCATATTATGATGTTATATAGAATATTGCAACAGCTAAAATTGAGCAAAATGCCAGAAACATATATACAAAACATTAAGTCATGTTGTGACTGATAGCACAGGCTCCGAAGTATTTATCAATAACAATATCAATCGTTTCTGTCTGTATTTCCACCACGTATAGTCAACTGCTCATTTCAGAAGACAAGAGGGGCAGTCGATGTTTTAATTATCCCCGCAAAAAAATAAATTTACGTAATTAATTTTTTGTTTGTTTCCAGGAAAATGTCAGCACTCCTGACACACACTGACATCCCCACGCCACAGCAGCGGAGCGACGTAGCGAGGTGGTGCTGTGTTTAGCACACTGGACTTACATTCGCGAGGATGACGATCCAATTCCGCGTCCGGCCATCCATGTTTGGGTTTTCTGTGATCCCCCTGAATCACCCTAGGAAAATTCTGGGGCGGTTCCTTTCAAATGGCAAGGCCGATTTCCTTCCCAATACTTATAACAGTTCGAGCTTCGTCACTAATGATCTCGATGTCGACGGAACGTTTAACCCTAATCTTTCTTCCTTTTTTAGAACCGGAGCACAATGCTAGACGAACGAAAAAAAAAATCGCGCAGTCCACTGATAAAAGTCGAGCAGACAAGCAACACTGCGAGAAATAACCGCATAAATCATTGTACGACGCACGACCAACGTATTCGTGAGGACAGTGAGGCGAAATTTGGCGTTCATGGGCTATGGCAGCTGCCTTTGCTAGCAGCACAACATCGCCTGCAGCGCCTCTCCTGAGCTCGTGACCGCGTCAGTTGGACCCTATGTGACAGGAGAATCGTGGCCTGGTCAGATGAGTCCCGACTTCAGTTGGTAAGAGCGGATGGTAGGGTTCGACTGTGGCGCAGACCCAACAAAGGCGAGGACCAAGGTAGTCAACAAGGCACTGTGCAAGTTGCTAGTGGTTCCATAATGGCATGGGCTGTCCTTACATGGAATGGAATGGTTCCTCTGATCGAACCCTACCGATCATTGACTGGAAATTGTTATGTTCGACAACTTGGAGACCACTTGCAGCCATTCATGGACTTAATGTTCACAAACAATGAAGGAATTTTTATGGATGGCAATGCTCCATGTCAGAACATTCTGGACCAATCCAGCGAATGGTCTCGCCACCCAAATCGCCCGGATATGAAACACATCGAACAACTATGGGACATAAAAGAGAGGCTAGTTCGAGCACAAAATCGTGCAACGGCAACGATTTCGCAATTATGGACGGTTGTAGAGGCTCATGGCTCAGTATTTCTGCAGAGGACTTCAAAAACAAGTCCGTGCCACGTCTAGTTGTTGCACTAAGCCGGGAAAAGGAGGTCCGACACTATTTTGGGAGGTATCCAGTTACTTCTGTCACCTCAGTATATGTAATGTGGGCTGCATGACAGCAGGCGTAATCTTTCGCCAGGCCCTTATACTTCGTGGGAGACACTATTCTGTAGGCGACGCGATCGACGAGCATACTAGAGACACTGTCCAACACATCTCTGGAAAGCACTGGATTTTCATGGTGGTTTCTATTCCAGATCAGATCTTATTTTCCGAATAGCCCTCTTAGTTGTAAACAAACAAAACAATTAACTACGTAACTTTAGTTTTTCAAGGTGGTAATTAAACTTTATCACTGCCCCTCATAACTGTTATCTGAATAAGGTATGGCTTGCGGACAGGGGAACGCGCTATACCCGGACGAAACGAATATTCCATTCCCCTACTTGTACTTCTCATAACGGAATAGACACACACCACTAACACGTTTCAGACGTATTTCGTTTCCGTATGCTGAACTCATGTTCAACAACAGATGTATGTGATTCAATACGAATGTTCTTGTAGGATTACTGACTCGAGGCAAGTCAGGGAGAAAATGAAGGAGCCACGAATACAGGTTCAAAGTCCCATTTTCGGAAATTCCAGCCCCGAACAGGACGTGTAAAGTGTAGGTGTGTGGTGTGAGTGTACACATGTGTAAGACAAGCATCGGAAGGAAGGCGAACCCGCACCTCGTCCCTGCTCGTATGCGTTAATTCAGTCTACTCACCGGTGGCGGAGAAGAGCGCGGGGTGCAGGAAGAGGTTGCCCTGCGGCGGGAAGCCGGGCAGGCCGAGCCCGTACAGCTGGTGGAACAGCGCCATCTCGTCGCCCTCCTTGGCCGCCGCCCCGCCGCCAGACCCGGTGCCGCCGCCGCCTCCGGGTCCTCCGCCTCCGCCCCCGCCGGTGCTGCCAGAGACGGCTCCGCCGCCGCCGCCGGTGGCCGCCTCCGGCTTGAGCGACAGGCCGGCCATCTGCAGCATCTGCAGCTGCGCCAGCTGGTTCATGTTGGCGGCCGCAGCAGCCGCCGCCACGAACTGCTGGCCGGAAGCCACTCCGCCCGCTGAGTCTCCCATCGGCTGCTGGACCGGAGCAGTCGTAGAGGACCCCGCCACGGGCACCGGTGGTACCGTGAACTCGGCGCCGGCGCCGCCGCTGCCGCCGCCGTCACTGGTGTTGCCGGAAGCGTCCGCCTTGCCACTCTCGATGTACGCCTTCACATTGTCGATGTGCTTCTTCGTGAAGATGTGGTCCTGCACGGAGTACTTGTGCGAGTACTTGAACTGACACAGGCGACACTCTTCCGGCGGCCGCTCCGGAGTCGTCGTGGGCGCCGGAGGGTTGCCGTCGCCGACCAGGGCCTTCTGCAGCGCCAGTTTATTCTTCTTCTCCTTCGCCCGCGCGTTCTGGAACCACACCTGCACCACTCTCTTTGGTAGGCCGATCTCCCGGCCGAGCATTTCGCATTCGGCCATCGTCGGTGTCTTATAGTCGCTGAAGAGGGATTTCATCGCCTTCACTTGCAGGCTGCTCATCTGAGTCCGGAAGCGCTTGCCCCCACTCCCCGGCCCGCTGCCCGTGCTGCCGCCGCCGGTGCCGCTCCCCACGGGGGTGCTACAAGCGTTCATATGCCTCTGATGACCGCTCTGCGTGCTGGACGCCGGAGAAGTTGGACTGCTCTCGTAACCGTCCATATTCTCTGTCGTCTCCGACATGGAATCGTCCTCGAAGCATATGCTGCGCTCGCTGAGATCCGTCAGAGGACCGGCCTCCGTCAGCGAAGTGTTGTGGTCCATAGAGATCTTCATCGGCCTGCTGAGATCGACTGGTTTGCTCAAGTCCAGTGGACACTCGCCGCCACCCTCACCGCCGGACGTCATTGGCTCTTGTTTGATTTTCATACTCAGATCTGTCGGAATGCCGCCTTCTTTGACGCCAGTAATGGAGCCGTTTTGCTGCGCCGTGTGGTGAGCTTGCAGCTCACTGAGGTACCGCTTCATAGACTCTTCGTAGTACTTCTTCAGAGAGTTCTCCATATCCGTGTGGAATGGTGGAAAAAGTGGCGGCATGAGATTCTGCGTCGGCGTAGCCGTGCCGTACGATGACCCCATTTTGCTGGCGTCTCCCATTTGCGACGATGTGAATGACGGCGTCGACTCCATGCTCAGTTCTTCGTCTGGTAGCGCATCGATGTTTATCTCCCCTCTGGTGCACTGGTCAGCGTGTTTCGTGACGAGATGCGACTCGAGCGCGGACTTCACCTTGAAGAGGGCTGGACAGAACGGGCAGCGCTTGTTGATGACCTGAGCGTGAGCTCGGAACTGTCCCTTCCGCTCTCTGGCGCGTGTATTTTGAAACCACACTTGAACGACGCGCTTTTTCAGTCCTACTTCGCGTGCAATGTTTTCCAGCATCTTTCTGGAAGGGTTACTTTCCAGCTGATACTTCTGGTACAGATAATCGAGCTGCTCCGGTAAAATCGTTGTCCGAAGTCTCTTGTCTTTTGGTTGCTCTTGGTCACGTTCGGAATTCTCTTCATATTCGTCAAATTTCCTTTTGTTTGCCGTCAGCATGGACGCCAAGGGATGGGCGTGCGGGGACGCCGAATTCACCGACAAGTCGGCGACTCCCAGTCCAGCAACAATTTGTGGTTGTGGTTGTTGTTGTTGCTGCTGCTGCTGTTGCTGTTGTTGCTGCTGCTGTTGTTGCTGCTGCTGTAGCTGAGCATGTTGTTGCAATATTCCAAAAGGGCTATCGGGTGGATAACTTGGAAACAAGTTGGGATTCATGATATGAACCAGCTGGTGTTCTCGCCACAAGTCAAATCGAGGAAACACTAAATTGCACTTGTCGCACTGGAAGGTACCTTCTTTGCTTGTATTGTCGCCACTGGTTGATGTAGCAGGGGTAGGGATAGGAGAGGGAGGAAATAAGACAGAAGCTGGTGTCGGCGTGATAGTCCTCGACGGTGTTTGGGGATTGGTGGGTAATGGAGCTGGTATTGCAGGCAACAGGGACTGAATCTGAGGTTGTAACGGTGGCTGTTGTACTGGTTGCTGCTGCGGTTGCTGTTGTGGGGATTGTTGTTGCTGTTGCTGTTGCTGTTGGTGGTGAAGCTGCACCTGTTGTTGTTGCTGTATTTGTGGTATCACAGGTGGCTGCTGGTGTTGAGTTGTATCAGCTATGGTGCTAGAATTGGAATCTTCTGACGACAGTACGGCAGCAATTTGAGCAGCAGCCGCCTGGGCCTGAGCAGATCTCTTAGCGTCTTCCTCTTTAAAGCAGTGCGTCTTCTGATGGCGTATGAGTTCATAGTAGCGCTGGAAAACTAGCAGACATTTCTTACACTGGTAGTTGAGCCCAGGAGTTCTTTGGAATCTGTTGGCACCGCCATCATCGACACCTGGTGGCGCTTCCACTGGTGGCTGGTTCTCGTAAACTTTTCTGGCCTTCTGTCGGGCGTTCTGGAACCAAACTACAATTACTCTCGGGCTGAGATTCAACAGTTTGGATAAATATTCCAGATCATCATCTTTAGGATAGGCATTGTTCTCAAAGAACTCTTGCAGTACTTTTATCTGGTAGTCGGTGAAGCGCGTCCGGTTGGCCCTCTTCCCGGACGAGCCGCCGGTCGGGGTGTTGCCGTTGCCCCCGGCACCCGCCGCGGAAACGTGCCCGAAGCCGTCCGACGAGTTGCTCGTGTACGATCGGCACGGACTCGCGCTTCTGGACGCCGGCGCCAGGGGCAGAATGCTCGGCGACGTGGGGAGCTGGCCCGGGGACGCGAAGTTCGGCGGGGTCAGCTTCGGCGGCAGCATGTTGCTCACGGTCGTGCTGGTGTTGCCGCTCATAGTGTTGCTGCAGGGGACGCTGGAGACCGCGGCCATTGCACTGTGGCTCGTTATGATGGAGTCGGAACCCAGCTGCGACGCGATGATGGACGTGAGCGTCAAGTTTCCTGGGGAGTTACTACGCAAACTCGTCTGGGGCGGAGGGCACGGTTCGCTGGTTGTAGTTGCCACCGACGTCTGAGGGAGCCCTCCACCAGGTAAAGACGTCGCTGGAGGGAGCAGAACTTGTGGCTTCTCCTCAATAGGCTCGACAGGGCGTTCGTCTTTCACAGCGTGTTGGTCTTGCGACATGTCGCCGAACACGCTACTGTAGGAGGCGTCTGTCTGTGGAGATGTCTCTCTAGGTTCCGTTTTAATGACGTCAGTTGGCAACGTCACCGGCGCCTGAGGGGCTGGTGGTTGTTGTAGGTTGTGGGTTTGGATCTGATTCTGATTCTGCTGCTGCTGCTGTTGTTGCTGCTGCTGCTGCTGCTGTTGTTGCTGCTGTTGTTGTTGTTGTTCTGGAGGTGGTTGCGTCTGCTGCTGGGGTGTGGCTTGTTTACGTCTGTTGGTCGTAGGCGACGGCGAAGGCGCCGCTTTGGGAGCAGTGTCCTCCGAAGACGGAGGGGGATTCAGCGGCGTCACCTTCGCCTCCCCGGTCTTCTCGTACTCCTCCAGGTTGAGAGTGGTCGAGGGAGGATTGTTGAAGTTGTACGGCGAGTCTTTGTTGCGCTGTCGCTCCTTGAACAGCGTGTTGCGGAACCAGTGCTTGATGACTTTGGGCGGCAGCCCGCTCTGGCCTGCCATCTCGTGGATCTGCTCCTCGGAGGGCGAGTTGTTGATGTCGAAGTGCGCGCGGAGGATCTTGAGCTGGTCGTCCGTAATGCGGGTACGCGCTCGTTTCTGCTGCGCCGCCGCCGTCACCTGCACAAAGACGGACTTTATTCAGACCACTGGGCCATACACCTCTATTTAGAATGTTGCTTATGTCACTTGTTCAAATGGTTCAAATGGCTCTGAGCACTATGGGACTTAACATCTATGGTCATCAGTCCCCTAGAACTTAGAACTTCTTAAACCTAACTAACCTAAGGACATCACACAACACCCAGTCATCACGAGGCAGAGAAAATCCCTGACCCCGGCGGGAATCGAACCCGAGAACCCGGGCGCGGGAAGCGAGAACGCTACCGCACGACCACGAGCTGCGGACTTATGTCACTTGTAGTACATAAATTAGTACCTGTTGTAGCTAATGGAATTCTGTTTGATGTCACACGTATCCTCATGAAATTTTAAACAAGAGGTAATTTTGCTTGAAGGAAATGTTTTGACGTATAATACGGTGAGACAGTATTAACAGGCGTGTTAGAAAGTAGCAATGTTTGGTCTCTAAGAGGAGCTGCTTGTGAACAAGTAGCATTTTTATCCCATACTTTCATAATGCTTTACTTTTGATCTTCACCGCATTGGGCGTTGCTGTTTTATGCAAACATCGAATGGCATTAGGTTAAGTAGTAGAATACATTGCATTTATTCATTTATGATACTGTAAGTTCTACAATTAGTTTTTGGTTCTGCCACCTGTATCAGGCTTCTTTCAGTATCCACAGAATTATGTTATGCCTCACATTATATACTCTGGAATATACCAAACCATACTTGATTATGCTTAAAAGAAATAATGATTAGGTGAAATATTTTTTTTTTAATTTCTTATAAATTCTTCATATTATAAAATGAGAGCAATGAAATAATTCTATGAATATTTACACAGGCCTGACTCATTTTCAGTGATATTAGACGCATGATGACCCGTGTAATGATACCGAAGCTAAATGTGTCTTCAAAATTCATCGCATGAACAAATTGTTGGAGTAATTAAACTATTGTAGGTAAATAAATATAATTTGTGCTACTACTTAATCTAATGTCATACAGTCGTAAGTGTTACAGATGAAGAGTAATGCACTCAAAGTATGGGAAGAAAATGCTACCAGTTCACGAGCAGGTCCCCGCAGACACCACATGAATGACTAAAGTTACGGTTCGACAAAGGCCTTGGCTAGTTTGCAAGCTTGTGTCCCTTTTATTTCGACAGAGTACATATGTTTAACAAGAATACATTGTCACGTTTTATATAAGATGTGCAATAGCAGATAAGGTTTCGAAATAATAAAGATCTGTGCTCTGGAAAGTTTTTTTAAGCCTGTACATAATTCTTCGCGATTGTCCTATGTTATGAGATGTTTTAATATTTCTGAAAAGTGTCATTCTAATGAGCGCATTTCAAATTCGGGTGTCAAACGAAACAGGCAGTTCATGTAAACGAAAAAGTTCCTACCGTTTCTGATAGTGGTCTTATGGTGTCAATTTATAGTGTGGGCTTTCTGCTTTCTCCTGTGCATAACGAAAAAAAAAAGGCTTGGACGGTCCTGAAATAGTAATTGATTTTACTATTTCGCATAAAACAAAAAATTACATCTTCTAACTGTGGAAATGAATTAGCGAGTAATGCACGTCCTCTATACGATGCTGCACCTATGGAAGATATGTTCCGAGGGAACATTTAATAAATGTCTTCAACGTTGTTTGAAAAATACAAATGAAACACTATGCCGACCACAGTAGTAACTGTAACCGGAATTGGAAATATTCACAAGCTTTTTAACAGGAAATTAAGGTAAGAATGTGGCTTCCACCCTCCCGTCTAGTCTGCAACATACGAACGACGATGTACTTCAGGAAATATCGTATAAGATCTGAATCATTCTACAGCAACTACCTCTATCTGAAGAAATGAAATTCACAGTAAGGGTGGAAGACGGAGTTCGATATCCTATTAAGAAAGAAATCTGTGTCACGTTCAAATGTTTCCTTTACTTTCTCCATCTTGTATGTACACGGTTTATGAAAAAGAGATGGTAATGTGCGTTACCCGAAGGTGTTCAAGAAAAAAAGTATTTTTAACGTAACTTCCGGTGTCATAACGCCCAACCTCTCACACTCTCACAGAAAATGAGGGCAGGTTTCAAGACTTATCTCACCCCAAAGTGCATTCAAATGTCCTTAAAACGAAATGAACATCTCCTTTTTTTTTAAAATAAAGATTACATTGGTTGTAGGGCGTAAGCAGTGGATTCTTTCGTAGCGGAAAGGTATGTAACTAAAGCGGAATAATTTCTTTTCCGTTTTTAGCACCCGCAATCTTCACAAACAAACGATCTGTTCCACACAATACAGTTTTCGATAACTAAATGTGCGGAGTGTTTTTAATACAGAAATGCATTACAACAGTTAAGATTCGTAACAGAGTGGTGTTGGATCGTTGCCAGCATTCCGAAGCTCTTGTCGAGAAGAGTATAGAGACAGAATGGTTGAAAACTTTTAGAGTGAGACGGTCCGCAAAACGTGCTAGCAAATGCGCTCAATTTGAGGACCGGGTCTGCCGACATAGCGCTGATTCACTCCTACACGCCATGTTTATGTAGACGGAAAACACTTGGCTGTGGAGTGTTTAACATAGTTTTACTTGTGGACAACATTTAATCCGTTACCCCAAGCAGTTCATAAAATATCAGTTGTCACATTACTTGGTTCACTACTAAATATTTACATTTACAATATTTCGCAATCAATGAATAATCGTATATTTGGAGCTACTTACGATGTTTTGAAAACAGTATGTGAAATTTAGCAAGGCTTACAATGTTAGCACCCTTACACGAAATATATTATGGTCCATTTGCCATTCAAAGTTGTCCTTTGACCAAAAGCGAATTCCAACAGGGGTTATATATAAATAATTATTTAGATAGGGGAGTAAAATGTTTTCGAGCTTTTGGAATACGTGATTTAATAAAATACAATGATGTAGTTTTAGAAAAAATTACTTCCGAGTAACAAAGTCCGAGAAAAGGCAAACACGAACAATAGGTGAACAAATGACCCTCCCACGGCAATATAGGGTGTCCCAGGAGGAGTGATCAATATTCGAGAACATTATAGGAACGAACATTCCACGCAAGATGGAAAGTATAGTAAACGTGGGCTCTAAAATGCATACCGTAAATGAAATGAGCTTTTCTTCAACTTCGATACTGTGAAATAAATCTCTTCTATTGCAAGATCTTTGCTTTCAATATGTTCGGAGGAGATAGTGTGGACCAAAACAAGAAAAAAAATTAAGTAAACATAGGCTCAAGTGCACACTTTTAAGAGAAATGAGCACTTGTTGATCTTCGCTATTGTCGAACGCATGTCTTGTACTGAAGAAACGCTCACGTCTCTTGAGTTTTACATTTTAGAGCAACTGTTTATTAGACATTTTTACTTCAAATTATCCTTCCTGTCTTATCCGTGAATATTGACCATTCCTCCTGGGGCTCCCTGTGAAATCTGGAGCAGGAAACGAGATTTATTTTGGTGTCGTCAAATTCTTTGAATGTAACAAGTCTTGTCATCTGACGGAGACTGCTGACGTTGATATCTAAATAAATCGTAGAATTCGCAGTCTGTTACATCTGCAAAGATAAGTTTATACGTAATACGTTCGTGTTTCACAAATTCTGAATTTTGTTTATTTTTATTTCCTCTTGCACATTTGGTGATGATTGTGAAGCCGAAACTGCTTCCTGTGCACATAAAATGAAACCTAGACTGAGATTTATGCGATTTATTTACCGTATATTTCGGCGGATAAGACGACCTTCAGATAAAATGAGGTATAAATTTTCTGAGGGATAAATTTTCGTCGAAGATACACAGTCCGTCCTATAAGACGATATCCAAACTATCAAAGGCCTGCAAATTTAGTTCAGAACAGAGATCATCTGGATAATAATACGCGAACTGATTCGGGTAATGAACTCGAGCATTCATAAAAGTGTTGTATTGGCGGACATACCCGCTCAGTACCACTAAGTAAGTGGTTCGGTTGCACATGTCATAAAGCAAAAGCCTCTTGCAACATTGATACGGTTTTGCCTGTAGAAGTACGTGTCGAATACTGAACTCATATATGCAGCTAACAAGTATTGTTGTAGATTGTGTTGTGTGTCCAAACAGTATTGTACTATAGGTGTAGCCGGCGTAAAATTTGTAGCGTGTGCTTAATGATGGAACCAACAAAAAGAAGGAAATACGAAGCAATATTCAAGTTACAGGTCATAAAACAGGCTGAAGAATCGAACAAATGTGCTGCAGCATGGGCTTTCGATATAACAGAGAAGATGGTAAGAGACTGGCGAGAGAATGAAGAATTTATTTAAAAAACGCCAAGAACAAAGTGTTCTATGAGGAGAGGAATAGCTTGCTGGCCAGATTTAGAAAAAAGCGTTGCAGAATGGGCGCAAGGCAGAATAGTCATGTTGTTACAAGAAATATGCCACTGAAGCGGGCACGAGCCAATACAGAGCACGGAAACGAATTTAAAGCAACATTAGGTTGGTACAATCGTTTCATGACCAGAAAAAAAATCTGGTAATAGGACAGAAAACAAAAATTGTGCAGAAATTACGGAAAAATCGTATGAGGCAAAAACACAACTTTCCACTATCTCACATTGGAAACATGGATGGAACACAGGTGATCTCCGTGATGATAAAAAACAGAACTGTGGAAACAAAAGGCGTGAAAACTGTTCAAGTCGAAAGTGCAGGGTCAGGTTTACAGCAATAATAACGTGCACGCCACATGCAACAAAGTTAAAACCTATGGTGAGTATCAAGCGGAAAACCACCCCTGAAATAAAATTTCCACCAAGCATTTTTGTACATTTTCACAAAAAGAGATGGATGGACGAGAATGGTATAAAATTCTGGATGGAAAATGTGTGGCAGAGGCGCCAGGTGCTCTACGAAATCAACCAAGTTTGTTGGAGTTGGGTGTGTTTCACAGTCACGTAACTGAAAATACCGAAAACCACTTAGTACGAAGCAATACCAAGACTGCTGTTATACAAGGTAGCTGGTCTTCGATGCTACATACTTTCTTTAGACGTCTCTTTAATGAACCATTCGAAGACGACATTGGTGAACAATTGGATGATCAGTGGGGATAAGTCGTATACAAAAGGTAAACGTATACAGGCTACCTCACTTGATGTTTTATGTGATTTCGTGATCACATCATGGGAAAAAGTGAAACAGTGATCAAATCCTTTAAGAAGTGTGGGATTTCCGTTGCTGTGGATGGCACTGTGGACGATTTGTTCTGGGATACTAATGAGGAAGTACTGAATAGGATTGTCGAGAAGAGAAGTTTGTGGCACAACTTGACTAGAAGAAGGGATCGGTTAGTAGGACATGTTCTGAGGCATCAAGGTATCACCAATTCAGCATTGGAGGGCAGCGTGGAGGGTAAAAATCGTAGAGGGAGACCAAGAGATGAATACACTAAGCAGGTTCAGAAGGATGTAGGCTGCAGTACGTACTGGGAGATGAAAAAGCTTGCACAGGATAGATTAGCATGGAGAGCTGCATCAAACCAGTCTCAGGACTGAACACCACAACAACAACAACTGATGGCGAAGTGGAAATCGATTCCTAAGGTGCAGAATGTGTCCCACATGATGAACTTCTCGACAACTAAAGTGAGGATGTACTAGAGGAGCTGCTTTCCTTCGATAATGATTGTGAGGATTCTGAACAGTTTTAAATGCTCTGGTGAGCGATTAATTTTTATTTTATAAAGATTTAATTTATATAGATGTCAATCTATAATTTATATAAATGTCAATCTATGTCTGATGTCAGTCGTACAAGACAACCCCGATTTTGGGTCCCTCTTTTTATGCTTCACCTATCGTCTTATCGGCCGAAATATATGGCAAATATCACATTTACAGATACCGGTACCCACGAAAATGGAATGTTGTCCAGAGACACTCTTGTAAGAATGACAATCTGTACATATTCGCGTTGCGGATTAAAGGGGCCAGCAGATAAAGCACATGGCGGAGTGTCAGTAAATGGAGCTGGCAGCTTTGACTCACCGCTTGCTGCTGCTGCAGTAGCTGGTGCTGCTGCTTGGCCAGCAGGTGTTCTGGCGCGGCGGCGGCGGCAGGCCCTCCGAAGAGCTGGCCCAGTGGGTCGAAGTGTGGCGGCGGCGGCATCATCATGGGCACCAACGGCGGCTGCAGGTTCATGGCGGCCAGCGCTCCCATGTTGAGGCCCAGGGGGCCCAGCCCCATGGCCGCCATGCCCATCATCATCGGACTGAACTGCTGCAACTGCTGCTGCACCGCCATCACGCTCAGCATCTCGTTCATCTGTTGCGCCAGCGACATCGATAACGACTGCTGCTGCTGGTGTTGTTGTTGCTGATGCTGCTGTTGCTGCTGCTGTTGGGGCTGCTGCTGCTGTTGTTGCTGCTGCTGCTGCTGTTGCTGGTGGTGATGGTGGTGCTGAGCCGCCGGGATTGAATCAGTGCTGGAGGCTGGAGTTGATGAGGCGGTCGGAGTACTCGGCGCTGTCGTCGGGAGCTGCAGGTCTGGAGCTGGTGGAGTACTCTGCAATGACTTCTCTTTGGAATCGTCGAAAGCGACGGCCTCCTTCTCGGGGGAAATTTCAGAGCTAATGTTGGCAGCGACGACGACAGATTTCTTTTCCAGTTCCGACTTGATCTGTTGCGCATACTTCTCCAGGAATTCTGGTGGAACGAGATCGCGGTGAACTTCCTCACAGTGCGCCTTGAGCACCCACACGCTGGAGAACTCTTTGTGGCAGTGCTGACACACAGATTTGGCAAGCTCCGGTAAGTCACCTGCTTGGTGTTCGTCAAGAGGTTCAGTCTTCACTTCGATCATCTCGACATCGTCGTCGCCATTAGCACCACACCCATTGTTCGGCTGTTCGGAAGTGGAAGCTAGTAACTGTTGCTGTCTACGTTGGTGGTTCTCATTGAACTGCATTACCAAATCGAAACCGAAGCTCTCAAGTAAATGCTTGTACACCTGGTTGGATTTTCGGGTGCTATTCATGGCCAGTCGCGACATGGGTTCTTCGCACAAGTTCTGTGTGAGCTGCAATTGTTGCGATGGTTGTTGAGATGGTGGTGGCGTCCTGTCGCTACACTGTGGAGTCGGAGAGCATCTTGTAGTCTGTTGCTGTTGTGGTGCTGGCTGTTGTTGCTGTTGTTGGGGTTGGGGTTGGGCGTGCGGAGGTGAGAAAAGTGACATGGGACTACCAAACAGACAGTACAATTGCTGGTGCGTAGCCAGCTGCTCCTGGCTGACAAAGAAGGCGTTGCAGCGCTGACACGACAGCATGCCGTGCGGAGCTTGTGGCTGCTGGGGCGAGGGCGAACTGCCCATAGGAACTGGTGTCAAGGCCGATGAGGTAGGAGAAGGTCCTTGAGATGCCGGTGGCGATGCCTGCTTCGGTGTCGAGCAGCTCATCATCTCGTGCATCATTTTCTTGTGCTGATCCTGCACCTTCTGCGGTTCGGGCTGTTCTATCAACGGCTTGCTGAGGTCGATCTGTCCCGTCATCGCGAGGTCCTGCAACTTGGATGCGCGGGTCTGGTGCAGCACCGAACGCATGTGGATGTCGAGGGTCGATCCCTGGCTGTACGCCACTTTGCAGATGTTGCATTTGTACGGTTTCTTGTCGTCGTCCTCGACGCACGCGTTGGTCTTTGGCATCGGTGGTGGTGTAACGCCCAGACTGGCGGCCAACGCCGCGGCGGCGGCGTGGGAGGAAGCAGCATTGTTGTTGTTGTTATTGTTGTTATTATTGTTGTTGTTCTGCTGCTGCTCCTGCATGGCTCTCTTAAGCTTGTGCAGGTGGCTCACTGAGTTGTAGTGTACCAACAGTATGTTTTTCTGCGTGAAAGATTCTTTGCACACGTCGCACTTGTAGGGTCGGTTCGGGTCGAGGTACTTCTCCATAGGGTAGCTCAGTTTCTCGCCCTTGCGGTGAAGTAATGTCTTGTTGTGACTAGTCAAATAACTCTGGCGAGTGAAGGCAACTTTGCACCGGTGGCACTTGTACTTGCGGTTCGGGTCGTTGTAGCTGTCCTCCGCGATCGCCTGGCTGTTGAGATAGTCCTCGAGGAACTGCTGCTCCTTGTAGATGACGGAGTCGTCGCTGTTCTCGCCGTCGCCGCTCTGCTGGGCGCCGATGTCGTCCTGGCTCTGGTTGTGTTCTTTGGTAGGGCTGTCGTCCACTTCGGTGACCTCGTCGGCCGCCTCCATCTTGAGCGACTCCTTCCTCAGCAGTTCGTTGGTGGCCGGGTCGAGGACCTGGCCGCTGAGCCCGGCCAGCAGCAGCGGGTTGTTCATGAGGCTCTGCTTGTAGGCGGACAGCTCGTCCTCGGAGAGCTCGGAGTGCGCCGTCTCTACGTGCTTGTATAGGGCCAGCACGGAGCGGAAGCTGCGGCCGCACAGCACGCACTTGGTGGCGTCGCGGATGAGGTGGTACTGCGAGTGCAGCTGCAGTTTCTCCATCGTCTTGAAGGCGAGGCTGCACTGGTTGCAGCGGTACTTGTACACGTGCTTCTCCGACACCGCCGCGATCGTCGTGGTCGTCGTGGTGGTCTGCGGCGTGCCCGGACCAGCCGGGGCCCCCGAGCGCGCGTGGATCTCGCGGAAGTGCATCTGCAGGCTGTGCGCGGTGGGGAAGTACTGGTTGCAGCCCTTCTTCCAGCACAGGTAGCCGGGCCCGCTCGGCGTCTGCTTCAGTTCCAGGTGGCCCTGCTCCGTCTGGTGGGAGCACAGTTCGTCCACGCTGCGGAACGACTTCGAGCACGTCTGGCAACGATTCTCGTCCGCATCCTGCACACAAGCACACCGCGCCACGCTGCATCACGCCCGCCACAAACGAGGGCTGCTCCAGCAGAGCAAATAGAGGAGGTGAGTTCAAGGTTTCCAATAATTCGCCAAATCACTGACGGCTAGTGAACTGAAGGGGCCGGCAGAAGAAAGGGCTAACCCGCAAGGGCGTCATTTCGAGTTATTGCAAGGTACATCTTGGTGAAATTCAACAGCGTGATCAGAAACTGAAATGCTTGTAAGGGTATTGCAGTGGAGGTTGCGCTGAGGAATAACTGTTACGAAAAAAAAAATCGATACGCTTCTCCGTTTCCGAGAGGTATTCAGCGTCGAAGTTGTCGCGCGCGCAAATTCAAGGAGTCTGCCAGAGGCAGTGGCGCCAAACTTTTTCATCGTTTGGTTTCCTCATACCGAACAAACGTACCTTCTGCTCAACCAGCTTAAATTTATCACTGCCGAAAAACGCAAATTTTAATTAGTAATGAGCATCTGAACAAGTGGTAACTCACAGACCCACGGATGTCGGTGCATTGACGCATTTTTGCGCGTGCAAGTGCTTGAATTTGCTCGCGCAGTGACCTGACTGACTAATTTCGATGCTAACCAACTTGGAAACGGAGCAACGAATCGAACAATTATTTTACAGTGCAACCACTCTAGCTTTTCTGAGTACTTCTGACCACTCGGCATAGGAGACAGCGCTCTCTAGTGGAACAAATTGAACTACTTCTTTCAAAAGACAATAGGTAGCGTGAACCCACTAATCGTGACTAACCTCAGACTTAGCCGGACGATTCAATTACAACTAAGGTAAGAAGCATGCTGTAGACTGCTGCACAATCCATGGAATCCAAGTCTCTAACACTAAGCCTACGCAGTTTTGCGTTACTAATTGGTTTGTTCAGGTAAGTGGTAACAAAGGAAAATGAAGAAGATGTAAACAGAAGCTTAATTAACCCACAATAGCGTGTTTAGAGGAATTTCTTGCTATTTCTTTGGTTAGAACCTAAGACAAGAAAATTAGTATAATAAGTCGAACTAATTTACGCTGTAGAGACTGTATTGCAGCAGCGCATGTGAAAATACTTGTTACCAGCACGTGACTCTGAGCAAACACAACACATAATGAGGTCAGTCTAACCATTAGTAAACAGATGGTTAGCACGTTCTTCCACCGACCCCTTCACTGGACGTTTAACGACCAAAGTCACAACTTTGTCCCGAGAAGCGCCGTCTTCAGTCACCATAGCGATCCGTCCTCCACGGCGATGGAAAAACGCTTTAAAATCTGTCTCCCACGAAAATCACTTAATCAAAATGAAATTCGCTTATGTCATAGATCTCTATAGTTTCTGTACGCATTTCAAACATCTGTTATTAATTATAATTAGACCTATTTCCTTTTGAAAAAGAGTTAAATTTTGCCTGTCATGGAGACATTTTCAAACAGTATACCCGACAACTGTTGAACTGGCTGATGTACCTTCATTAACTTGGTCGATTGACAAAACAGTGCGACACTTAACTGTCGAACGAACTGTGTTTGATATGTAAAAGTTTAGAATGATGACTTTTTTGTCAAGATTTAACTCATAACAAATATTAAGTGTACAATATCACGAAGGAAGTTCTGAAACTCGTGTTTGTTATAGATCTGTACTGCCTCAGCTACGTCCTTCTTTCGACTACTTGCATCGCAAATCATAAGGTAGGACCCGAGACTGTACATCAATCTCCTATTGCAAAGCTCACTGGCAACTAGTAGGCACAATGCTCTGCGCAGTGGAAGTGACAACATAGTGGAACCCGACAGTCTAGTCTGGTACTGCTGTATTGCTGGCAGGGGTAGTCCAGTTGCTAGTTGTCTAATGCCAACTACTTTAAACCATAGTCACCTTTTTTTTCACTTTACTACCAATTAAGGACTTAGAGTGCCATATGGTAATTAATAAGTTCGCTTTGGATTTCACCAGTGCCACTTTCCATTACAAATCTGCTTTTTGATATTTCATGTTTACTTAGGACCCCAAATGTTACAATATTTTCGAAATTACATTTACCGCCTGGACTGTTACTGGGTTTATTTATTCCACAATAGCAATGAAGTAAAATAAGAGAATGCGGTTAAGACACTAGGATGGTGTCCTCATCAACAGTAAAGAACATGCACTAAACCTCTTCATACTTCATTACAGCTTGGTAAAGACACACACGTCGAATCGCGATGGAGAAATAAATAAATCGAGTAACATTCAACGCGGAAGCTGTTTCTCTTATTGTTATTACGGATGCACGCAGATGTCGCTCATTCCACGTCACTTGGAACTTCTGCAAGCGCTCGGGAAACTAGTGCTAAAATTTTCCTTGGATTAGCCTGACACAAAAAGTGAGTGAAAGCCCTCTAGGAGACCTGACTTAGTACCGCAATTTGACTTCCGCGACGTTAGAAGTAAAAACTGGGAATGTTTATCATCCTAAACAACACAATCAAGCCCATACACTTCAGCGAGTAAGACTCAAAAACTGTTACGAGAGCAGAAATGACGTCTTTACCATTGCTTTAAACATATTCCACATTTTCGTTTTGTTAATTCAGCTGTGGTTCGAGACTTTTGGGCCACTTCGTATACACACGTGGTCCGTTTCTCACGTCTGTGGGAGATAACCCTAGACTATTAAACGTGTAAAATAGCCAAATTAGATAAACAATATTATGTTCGTATTAGGACTATTTTCAGGTACCTTACTAGTGTATAACGTTAATAGAAAACATGCTTTTGAAAGTGTTTGGGAATCGATCTAGTTCTATCACAGATCGTCATCGATTACTGAAAAATACAGCAACTGTCACATTTCCAACATCGTATATGAAACCTATATTATGAGAAGGAAAACCATGCTCATAGTAACACTAACACCGATATGAGGATACAAGGTAAAATTTCAAGAACCCTAAAAAGCGCAATTAAGATAGATTTTCAAATTTAATCCTACAAGGTAGAGATAGTTCCTGCGTCATAATAAGCGTCATAATGATGGTATCCCAGGGTAAAATAACTTCAACAAACAAATATCTGAGGTTACTTTCAGAAAATCGGCACATGTTGCAACAGTGTTGATAAATTCGTATGTTGCTGAATAACGTGTATATTATCTAAATTAAATGTAAATACGGCGTTCTGCGAATGCCGGATGCAGGGAGAAGAAGATGGAACTGAAATACTGACCGGGCCTAAAACGGTCAAATCAAGAGAAGTAAAAGAAGAAACCCCAACCCTCCTAGTGCGACTCACTTGCTTCAATAGTCACGGCTAACGCGTAAAAATCACTCAGTTTTCGTTGGAACTTCTGTTAGGTTCACATAACGTTTATTAAAAATTACGATTAAAAATTAATAACGCAAGTGAGCATAAATACAGAGCTGAAATCAAAATTGTGAAACGTTACGAGTATGTAAGCAGACACCAGCTCTAAAGGAAACTTTTCCATCGGATGTTATCTTACTACACACACGCAGTAGAGTAGATGGGCTAATGATCGTCTTGTTGATGACCGTCTGGAGCCAACATCTGACACGTTGCTCAACCTCTCTCCCTTATTAGTTTACGATTCAGTTCGCGGCCACGTTTTCGATGTAATTAACGATGTTATCAGGCAGCAGGACAGTGAGCCCGTTATCATGGCGGTGGAACAACATTGCTTCTTCAAAATTAGTACGTCCTCATCAATAACTGATCATGTTCACATACTGTCGAGGTGAAATGTACACACACTACACAGCTAAGCGAACAGAATGTTCTTTGGTGCTTATCAAACGATTATCAAGTGGCACAAACTTTTGCCGAATGTGCATCATGTACTGTTTGGAACATTTTGAATTTCACTGCATTTAAAACCTTATTGTTACTTTCCTTTCTTGTTTTTCATTTTCATCAGTTTCATAACCTTTTTCTTTTTTCGAACAAAATTTTATTGTGAGTCGGTGGCCGATAATTTTTTCGAAAAGAAGGGGAAAAAAAACGAAAACTCTTCCACAGATACACTATTTCATTACTTATTTAGCCACTACCAGTTTCAAAACCATGGTCTCATTTTGAAGCGCTCATTCTCATTGTAGTTAGATAAGCTGTTATTGTACTGTCTTACACGAGTCAAATCACACGTAAGATGTGCTTCTCTCATGGTCAATTTCGCATGCTTTGTCCCAACATAGCAAGTGCGTATTTTAGCTTACAGCTAAGGTATACCAACAGCAGACATTTGAAACAACAGGCTGAAGAAATATTATATTTCATTTTACTGTTTATGCACTTTATAGTAGCCATGCGGCCGAATTCGCAATAAAGGGTTATTCAAATACCGTGAAGCGGCAGTGGGCTTGTCATGTGCTCGAATAAAGAACGGCAGATTTTAAAAACAAATACTATACTGGAGCCCACTGGCCAAAATAGTTGGAGAGGAACACTATACGAGAGATGGGACAGAGAGTTCGAAAGACAGCTGGACTCGATTGGCGACAGGAACCTCTAGACCGGAAGAAAAACACAGAAGAACCCAGCATACTGTACATGCAGTACGTAATGTTTAAGTATTAATACAAACAAATGTGCTCAAGCGGTAAATGGATGTTGCGTGATGTTTCCTTTCAAATTTTTACCTAATAATTGCACTGCGTCACGCAAATTCAAATCCTCAAGCAGAAGTGTCGGACGTTCCATGCGGGTTTTCGCGGATGATGCGGTAGTATACAGAGAAGTTCCAGCATTAGAAAATTGCAGCGAGATGCAGGAAGATCTGCAGCGGATAGGTACTTGGTGCAGGGAGTGGCAACTGACCCTCAACATAGGCAAATGTAATATATTGCAAATACATAGAAAGAAGGATCCTTTATTGTATGATTATATGATAGCGGAACAAACACTGGTAGCAGTTACTTCTGTAAAATATCTGGGAGTATGCGTACGGAACGATTTGAAGTGGAATGATCATATAAAATTAATTGTGTGCCAGGTTGTGATTCATTAGGGGAATCCTTAGAAAATGTAGCCCTTCAAGAAATGTGGTGGCTTACGAAACACTCGTTCGACCTATACTTGAGTATTGCTCATCAGTGTGGGATCCGTACCAGATCGGGTTGACAGAGGAGATAGAGAAGATCCAAAGAAGAGCGGCGCGTTTCGTCACAGGGTTATTTGGTAAGCGTGATAGCTTTACGGAGATGTTTAGCAAACTCAAGTGGCAGACTCTTCAAGAGAGACGCTCTGCATCGCGGTGTAGTTTGCTGTCCAGGTTTTGAGAGGGTGCGATTCTGGATGAGGTATCGAATATATTGCTTCCCCCTACTTATACCTCCCGAGGAGATCACAAATGTAAAATTAGAGAGATTCGAGCGCGCACGGAGGCTTTCCGGCAGTCGTTCTTCCCGCGAACCATACGCGAGTGGAACAGGAAAGGGAGGTAATGACAGTGGCACGTAAAGTGTCCTCCGCCACACACCGTTGGGTGGATAGCGGAGTATAAATGTAGATGTAGAAGTTGATGAGCTAAACACTCTGGATTGAAACTGCCGTAAAACGGAAACGTTCCAGGACATGGTTTCCTATTTAAAATATTAGGTACTAACTTCCCTGCACTCCGAACACCCTGTATATCCCTTGAAGGGGACTATGTCTAGAAGTAGGATAAGTTGTTGACGAAACAAACCCCTTTACTTGCATTTTACGAGACTTATCTCGCCACCCTCGTCTGTAATACACGCACTACCGGTGCGTAAGATGTCCATATAAATCTTAAACTGGCAATAACTGATGAAATACGAGTATCTTATGGGACAATATAGTATTTTACAGAAAATTATTTACCTGCTGATGGTCGACCGGCGACTGTGGTAGATTCTCGTCTACAGAGTTGACATCGGACGAATTGTTGTGCTTGCTGGTGTCCAGCTCCTTGCAGCCACCAGACGATGAGGAACTGACCGGGCTGACCATCTGACTGGCGTGGTTTGGCGCTGGCTGCTGTTGCTGTTGAGGTTGCTGTTGCTGTTGCTGCTGACTGAGCTGAGGGGTTTGCGGAGCAGGCGGACCAGGCGCCCCAGCGTTGAGCCAGTGCGACTGGTCGACAAGCAGCAGCAGTCTCTGGAGGCCCTCCGAGTTGACCGAATGGATCTGCATGACGTGCCGCTCCAGGCTTCCGCGGTCGCGGAAGCTGTCCTGGCAGAGTGGACACTGGAACTCCTGCTGCTGCTGCTGCTGTTGTTGTTGTTGCTGCTGCTGCTGTTGTTGTTGTGGATGGTGCTGCTGCTGCGGGTGATGGTGGTGGTGCAGCTGAAACTGCTGCAGGTGATGCTGCAGTTGCTGCTGCGTCGCCGGCGGAGAGGTGAGCTGCGAGTGCTGTGCCAGGACGTGCGCCTGCGTCCGCATCTCGGAAGAGCTGCTGTAGTTGCAGTAGGGGCAGCCGTGCTGTCCACCCCCGCCGCCCCCGTCGTCGCACTCGGGCTGCTTCGGCATGCCGCCGCCCTCCTTTGCCTCGGTCTTCACACTGTGCTGCTGCTGTTCCTTGCGCGAGTCTGGGCCGCGCGGGAAAAAAAGAGACAGTGAGACGTCCGTCAATACGTTGACATTAGATAACGGAGAAGGTGAGTGTCAATATATGGGGCCAGGTAAGTACTGGAAAGACGCTAACAAGAAAATCCTTTGTCTACTCTTATCGGGACTGTTGAGGAGATACCATTCGAATTTCATGGTCGGCGGGAAAAACGAGATAGTGCCGGATGAGGAACTTCCTGTGTATGAAGCCGCAGTTCAAACAGAGAGTTACAATTATCACACGTATTCAAATCACACAGTGAAATATAATATCGTACAGTAGTGTTGACTGTAGAATCCTGAAAGTAATTCAGCCGACTAAAACATTATTATTATTATTATTATTATTATTATTATTATTACTTGCTTACTTACTTTTTTCCTTAGCGTTCTTAGACAATCTTGCTACAGAGTACTAGTACTGAACACTGCAATGTAAAGATTACCCAATAGTTCCCACAATGGGTGGTGCTATTGGTGACAGATGGTAAAATCTTAATTAATTAGTTCAAAAATGGTTCAAATGGCTCTGAGCACTATGGGACTTAACATCTGAGGTCATTAGTCCCCCAGAACTTTTTTTTTTTTTGGTCATCAGTCTACTGACTGGTTTGATGCGGCCCGCCACGAATTCCTTTCCTGTGCTAATCTCTTCATCTCAGAGTAGCACTTGCAACCTACGTCCTCAATTATTTGCTTGACGTATTCCAATCTCTGTCTTCCTCTACAGTGTTTGCCCTCTACAGCTCCCTCTAGTACCATGGAAGTCATTCCCTCATGTCTTAGCAGATGTCCTATCATCCTGTCCCTTCTCCTTATCAGTGTTTTCCACATATTCCTTTCCTCTCCGATTCTGCGTAGAACCTCCTCATTCCTTACCTTATCAGTCCACCTAATTTTCAACATTCGTACATAGCACCAAATCTCAAATGCTTCGATTCTCTTCTGTTCCGGTTTTCCCACAGTCCATGTTTCACTACCATACAATGCTAGAACTTAGAACTACTTAAACCTAACTAACTTAAGGGCATCACACACATCCATGCCCAAGGCAGGATTCGAACCTGCGACCGAAGCGGTCGTACGGTTCCAGACTGACGCGCCTAGAGCCGCTCGGTCACTCCAATTAATTAGTAGCAGGAAGTTAGATACAGAGGGCAAGTGACTATCTGAGTTCAACGGAAAAAAATGCGTACCGAAATTTTCACTTTGCAGCAGAAAATGCGCTGATACTTCTTAGCAGACTAAAACTGTGTGCCGGTCCGAGACTCGAGCTAGGGGACCTTTGCCTTCCGCAGAAAGTGCTGTATCAGCTGAGCTACCTAAGTATGACTCACGACCCGTCCTCACAACTTTACTTTCGCAGAAGCTCATCTCATATCTTTCAAATTTCACAAAAGCTCTCAAGCAAATCTCGCACAAATAGTACCCCTGAAGACTGGTAAAAGTGCAGCTGTGAGGACGGCTCGTGAGTTGTGCTTGGCTAGCTCAGTTGGTACAGCACATGCCCGCGAAAGACAAAGTTCCCGAGTTCGAGTCTCGGTCCAGTACGGAGATTTAATCTGCCAGGAAGTTTCAAAAGCTTACATGTTCAGCACATTTATTTTTCTTCGTGAGTGGTAGGGCGTTTCACTATAGTGACTAGGAACATGGTGAAACAAGTTATTGAATGATTCGTGTGTACGTCAGAATCGCTTTGAAAATACATTATTTTAGCTCCCTTTACAGACTGTGTAAAAATGGGGAGAATTTGATCACATAAGATGGACGAACTTCCAAAAATTATTTCTTCATGAATAGCTGAAACAATTAAGAGACAAAACTTCCAACTGCCCAATTTGTGTTCGTAATCTTATACTGTCGACAAAGTTAATGACGTCGTCTTCAACGGGTCATTAACATACCCTCCACCTTCTAAAGAACCTGATAATAAAACCGCCACAAACTGCCGGCTGGTTATTAAGCAGAAAATATCCGGTAGGCAGGAGTGGAAATCATCTCCAGAAATATCCGATTCCTTATCTCTCCTCTTTACTTTCAGCGATAAGAGCCACCAAAGATCAAATATAAACACTATGTGTTTGAAAGAGAGAGCAAAGTGAGTACGGAGATAACGATTTTCAAAACAAGCGTCTCATCATCTAAACGGCTTTTAATTCAAACGGGGAAGAACCAACGGTCTGTTTCCAGTATTGGCGGTTAAATCTGCGCTGATGAGCAAACACGACAGCAAGCAAGTTTCAGAACACTGTCGTAATGTTGAGATAAGAGAAAGTCAGAAAAATCAAAGGCGTTTAAGTGACTCACTGCCGTTAACTGTAAGACAAACTTAGCTTCAGGCCGATTCAAAGAAGAAACGTCCGTTTAAAACTTAAATTTAAATTACTGTTATTTCTTACCTCGGACAGAAAATTTCCCAACGAGGGCAATTTCAGCGGATGTGAGGTGACAAAACTGCGAATGGAAACAAGAAACTCCATTTCCTTCAGGGCTACTTCAAGGTACAAGGTATGAGGGAAGCCAAAGGCGCCACACCTGTAATATTTCTATACAGGACGTACTGCGGTTAGCAGTTGCCGCTTACAGTGCCAAACTGGGATGGACGCAAGGAGTGCTACAGTGCAATATTTGTATACAATGCGTATCACACATAGTGGTGAGAACTGAAATAGGTGAAACTGTACAAGGGATAAGGGGGTCTGCACAAAATAATAGGCGGCTTGTATGGAAAAAATTTTCTACTAGGCCCTGGTTTTCTTATAGTTATCGCACTTGTGTCCACGAAAGTATTAATCAGCAGGAATGAGAACACGTGTGATGACAGGGCAGAAGCACTGGGATATGACTCGCGGAGAAAACTGAAGAATTTTTTTTTCCAAAATCACGTGAAATCTAGTCCCACAGCCTAATGAAAGTAAGTATAATATCAGAGAATCTTAAAGAAATGGATGATTATTTATTTTGTGAGTTTAAATGTTGGAACTCTTTGTGTATTGTCCTTGTGAGCAAACCAGCGTTGGATCACCTGGACTGTGGAAAGAAGACAGGGTTAGGCAGGCATTTGGATGAGTGACCGTCCTGGCCTGCTGAGTGTATTAGAGACGGAGCACAAGTACGGATGGGGCGGGAAACCATTCCGGTCTTCGCCTTATGCGATTTAGCGAAACCACCAAACACCTACGTCTGAATGGCCGGACTAGGCTTTGAACGGTCGTTCCTCTCGGACGCTAGTCTAGTGTCTTGCCACCTTGCTCGGTGGAAATGTTGTGGAGAACGGACTAAGACTACACTCTGATTGTCCGTTGCTACAGTTCATTTGTCTCGAGGACTCAGTACGGGGCTGGCTCCTCACGGCACTCGCTTTAAGAACAGTAGAGAGCTGTACAGCGTGGCCGAGAAAAGTCCCCGTACGTCCTGATATCGAATGCTAACTGATTTGATTTGTTTTAGCAATAGTAATTACGTACGTATTATACGCCGAGCATACCGGTATGTTTCCAATCAGGCTGTAACACATTTCATACGTCTAATGCAGCCTCAACAACATTGAGCAGTTCATCGTTTGTAGCCTAACGACGTGCAGATACAGGCGCCCCTCCATAATAACGAGTTGTCAGGTGTGGTGAGGTCAGGGCTTCTTGGTGGTGATTTCAAGGGAGCTGGTGATGGCCATGAACCAGCCTACCCACCGTCCAGGAAAGTGTTCATTCAGGAACTCACGCACTGCAATAGCGTAGTGTTCTGTGAGGTCCCTTTCCCCAAGCTTAGGTATTAACCATGTTTGTTCAAATGGTTCAAATGGCTCTGAGCACTATGGGACTCAACTGCTGAGGTTATTAGTCCCCTAGAACTTAGAACTAGTTAAACCTACCTAACCTAACGACATCACAAACATCCATGCCCGAGGCAGGATTCGAACCTGCGACCGTAGCGGTCTTGCGGTTCCAGACTGCAGCGCCTTTAACCGCACGGCCACTTCGGCCGGCAACCATGTTTGTAACATGTGTAAATAATTTGCGCCGTGTTGTCATCGCTGCCATATCATTACTTGGGGCGAGTTCTTTTCTAACTTTACTGTGTCTTTAGTCGAAACTACTAGTCCGTGAGCTGTGATAAATGGCACACAGAAGTTGCGCTGATACTTCAGAGCTGGTGAGTGTCTCTCAACGGATTTCAAGATGCAACGAAAGCTCCGAGAATTTTGAATGAGACGACAAGAATTCAGCTCAGAGCAGCAGCGAAGAGGCGGGGGGAAACCTAATAAGCGCGCGAGCAAAAACGAACGGCCGCTGATTAGTGTGGCGCGTCGTTATGGCTTCATCGCGTCCTCTCCTCTCGTCGCCGCGCGTCGCGTCGCAAACGGCGCGCCAGCCCGCCGGACCGGTTGTCTGACGGATGCTGCGGCGGCGGCCGCTCCCGCAGTCGCCGCCTTCTATTTTTACTATTTATCCCCGAGTTTCGCTTCGTTGTTAGTTTGCGGACCCGCCCCCCGACCAATGGCAGGCCGCGGCCGCTTCCAAACAAGGCAACAATGATCGCGGGCCGGCTCGGCCGATTATTGCGGCTGGGGTGGGGCGTCGGTAATTAGAGCTGCGCGCACACCTGCCGCCGAGAGGCTGACGCGGCCACGGGCGCGCTCCGGCTGCAGCCGCGGCCGCTGCCCGCAGAAGGCAAACCGTGCCGTCCAGCACCCCACACGGCGGGCCGTCGCCACTGCTCTCAGCTTGTCTTTGTCTACACAGCACCACGCCGGAGAAGAGTGACGTTGTGACGTAATGTGATTAACGCGTTCTCTCAGCAGCAAGGCTGCTGGAATGTCTGGACACTAAGTTGATTGGCTACTGGTTGTCTAGTGGAGCACCACAGACAATGGCATCCTATTCCATTCAAGTTGAAACTCTCCTTCTAACACCTCTGATTATTAAAATGTAGCAAATATGAGGGGCGTTCAATAAGTAATGCAACACATTTTTTTCTCAGCCAATCTCGGTTGAAAAAATGTGGAATAAGATGTGGGACATCCTGGAGTATTCCCGCTTCAGCCCCTATAGTTTCAAGGAGCTCCGATAATAGGTGGCGGCACTATACGTAGACACGTAGACGTGACGTCGAACGAAGATGCGTTCCAAGCAGACAGCTGTCATCGAGTGTCCTTGGGCAGAAAACCGGAGAATCGCAGATATTCATCGGCGGATTGCAGAAAGTCTACAGAGAAGTGAACAAAAGCACGATGAGTCGTTGGCAGAGATGTCATCATGGCAACAAGGTCCCGCGAACCTGCTAGTGACTCCTCCAATGTTGGGACGTGTGGACACTCTCATTCGAGCTGATCGATGGATCACAATTGTTCACCGTGCTGCTCATCTGGACTTTTGTATCGGTGATGCTGATACACTCGTCCACCAGTTGGGGTACACAAGGGTGTGTGTGTGTGTGTGTGTGTGTGTGTGTGTGCGTGCGTGCGCGCGCGCGCGCGCGCGCGCCCACTGGGTTTGTCGCCACCTAACAGAAGACCACAAAGAGCTACGAGATATGTGCGAAATTGCTTGCGTAGTACGAGACTTATCGTGCCAAATTTTTCTGTTGGACATCGTAACAGGAGATGAAACTTCGGTTCATCAGTGTGAATCGGAAACAAAACGGCCAACCATGGAGAAAAACTTCAAAGCCGCACCCTTAGTGTGTAAAGTCATAGCAACGGTCTCCTGGGACTCTGATGGGGTTTTTCTGTTTTTTATTTCCCCTCTCCTGGCGCAACGATCTACTCTGAAAAGTGTCGTACTATTTTCAGGAAACTAAAGAAATGGCTTCGGCGTGTTCTTCGCCTTCTCCATGACAACGCAACGTCTCACACACTCCGCGCACCCGGGAGTAGTTCACAAAACTTCATTAGACTGTTCTTCCTCATCTGCCCCACAACCCGGATCTCACACCTTCCGACTTACATCTGTTTGGCCCAATGAAAGCTGCTCTTCGCGGGAAGCAGCACGTGGACGATGCCTGTGACGTCGACCAGTAGAGTGGTACCATCCGGGCATACATGTCCTCGCCGTGAAGTGGCGAAATGCGGTCGCAATGAACGGAGATTACGTTGAAAATTAGGGTTCGTAGCCAAAGGAGCCGGAAATACGGTGTACTGGAATCCTGAATAAAACTAACCTGCTTTCAGAAAAATATGTGTTGTATTACTTATTGAACGTTCCTCGTAAGTGTTCAGTTAATCTAAGGGACACACGAGAATTTGTTTCCTGTTCCATTCAATCAACAGAAATTTGACAATAAATATCGGCAATCCACGCAGGTGGACGCTTACAAGACCCACATTCAATCTTTCTCTCAGTACTCTTCCGTCAAATTATACTAACAGAATAGTAGGGTAGTTTCCATGGAGTGGAACGAGATTCCATGTTCTTTATTTAATCTCGGAGAAAGCGTCACAGACGAACTCAGAAAACTCCAGTGACATATGCTAACAGGAAGGGCGTAGTGCATCGCCTAGAGACACTTAATTTCAAACTCCCGAGAACCCTTTTAGCAATTAAAGAGTCAAGAATAGTATTACTTGTCTCAACTTACATCTCGAGTACTGACTTCGATGGTATCATTTACATCATTAATCCGATACGCCTGCTTCAATGCAGTAAATTAAGAACTGCTCTGTAGCTCTAATAACGGGATGTTTATAGCGGCAATGACGCAAAGAAAATTATTCGCCAAGTTAACCGGTCACGTGTTACTGTCGCAATCCATCGTTGAAGTCTCCACGTTGCGAAAGAGCGCAAACTTTACAAATTATGAGTGCCAACACTAATATCCCGAAAATTCGCCAAAAGGGCTAATTTTGGTTGAGATGAGATGTTACAGGCTGGGATTCTTTGCCTATTTTCCCCAGATGGTGTTGCGCAGAGACACGAACAGTGCTGTTACCTGTGTCGCTTCTCCAACTTCGGGGCTATTAGCGCATTCCAAACGCATGAAGTACTCGATTTTTCTATTGTAACGCTACGTGGAAGCACTCAGGAGACGACCCAAGCAGAAGGAAACTACTGATAAGTGATACTGGCAAGCTGAAGATGATTAATCATTGACATACCATTGCAGTTATGGAAGGGAGCAACACAAATTCTGTACGAATTTGAGTGTTTTTGTTATGATGTCCGCAATGAAAACCAGATGTTGGTAAGCAAGAAACATTAAGTTCTGTGTTACAGTAGAGCGGTGCTGAAAGCGCCTCGCTACAAAGCCAGCTCGATTACTTCAAGCCGTCCACGTATGCGCAGCCTCCCCCACCTCGACTAGCGTTTACGTGTGAGGTATATAAAGAGGAGCCCCTTCGCGGCGATGCTATCTAGCGAAGATGTAAAGCGCGTGTACGCGATATGCAATGGATAAAGCAAATTGTTATGCGGCGTGCGGCCGCACTGCTATCGAAATCTCCACTGTGGGAAACTGGTTTCCAACGGCACCAACACCCTGCTGTAATTATTCCAGAATATATGCAAAACAGCCGCACTCCTCGACTCCATACTGGACACAGTCAAAATTACTGAGGATAATAGGAGTCAGAATTCGAGAACAATGAGCCGAAGAACTAGTGGCTGCTTTCGTCACCGTCCGGGGATAACACTTCAACATACACAATTAGACAAGATAGGTGGCGGCGGAAGCGAACACACCAGAACGTGTCATTTACTGCGCTAGGTGGCCGCTATTAAAACAGTGTTTCGGAACCAGGCAAATATTTCCTAATTAGTATAACACGCGCTAGGGGAGTAGAAAACAGCCAGAAACTGCGAATACATTTAAACAAATATGAGAGGTATACTTTGTATTTGCTATAACAAGCTTGAAGAAAAACGTACTATGGCATACAAATATTTATTAATTGTGCTTCATTGTAATTTCTCTGGAATTAGTTCTGACTGTAGATGCTGCACATCTCGATAAGTACGAGGAGTATATATTAAACGATTTATTGTGTGTAGTCAATGGCCATAGTTCGGGCGTGCTACTGAGGCATGGTCAAACAGTTTAAGCATCAAATAAGGGTACATACTCATGTGCGCATGATTCCAAAGCATTTAACAGCTGATTGGTTGAAATATTACAGTCATATGAATTTTACGCACTGAAAAGAAGTGTAAGTGATTGCTACTGATAGTATTACGGCTGTTAGCTCAGTAAATGAATCAACATATAACTGCTGACCTGTTAATTTTTCACAGTTTCTCGGTGCAAACGAAGCAGTTTTCCGAGACACGAACTGAAGCGGACGCGCCTCTGCACTATGAAAACATTCTAACCGTGCGCTGCAGTCATTTAGAGAAATTGTGCGCGACCTGACTGGGAATGCCCGGACCAAATGAGAATATTGGTTCTCTCGCCTACGAGATAAATAACTTTTAATATTTTTTTCATCCACCTCTTTCATCAACTATTCTCCTATAAAATGCAGCATTAGTCGCGTTCACATACCAGAGTTTTCCCTCCCTTGTTATCTATACATTAGTCCAATATGAGAAACTAGAACACCAAGAGACAGCAAATCTATTTTCCGCCGTTTTAGGTGGTCAGTGTGCGTGGTGGAATGAATAGTTGCACAGTGAATACTATTATCCTTATAACAGGGATAACTGTGTCTTCAAGGAACTGCATGTTCGCGGAATCAGGTTAGGAGCGCAAACAGAGGACATCATCTAAATAGTCCGTTTAACGGGCTGCATGAACTAGTGGAATCTAGGATACCGCTAGTATAGCACCAACCGAAGAGCTAACTGTATGTATTGTCCTGTTCACTCATGACAAGCTGCTTCTTGCATTGGTGCTTCGTCCCACCTCTGATGGATTATAGCCCCCTTCAACACAAACTTTATTCCATAGTAACGACAATAAAAAACTGGAATCACTTAGTTCTGAATGATCTTCTTAGTCAAGTTCATATTATTTGACGTTATCATTCCACTGAAGGTGCTGTTTCACAATGCACCGTTTTTGTATTACGAAATCATACTTATTTGCTCATCATAAGTCAGACTGCGGAAAAAGAACAGATAATCGGACTACACAAATAGTTTCTATGAGCGTCATCCCGATACTGACTCTGTTTCAGTAAATTTGCGTGGCTTCTTTTCTGCTGATTGGATACAGGCTTCCATGTATACCTATATTCTTATCCTAGTGACGAAATTTTCTTATAAGTTCTAATTTTCGTTACAGCAGAGAAATTGTAATTCCCAAACAGTTCAAATACGTAACTAAAGTAGCTTTCGAAGTAGAAATCCTGGTTTCTTTCAGCGGCATTCGCTGCTAGTGGGCAACTGTACTATATGCAGATTCTGCCGCAAGAGGGAGCATTTATTCACGTATAATTCTACTTAGCGGGGTGGAGTATGAAGAATTATTTAGAATATGCATGTAATTTCAATTAAGTCCCCTTTTTGTGTGACTTGCTACAGCTAAAATATGAATGTAATCAAAATGATTCGATTAATAATTATTTTCGTTCTTTGGGCTTAGTTTACAGTGCAACAAACCGTACAGAAAAGTTCCTGGTATATCAAACCTACATAATTGTGCTAAGAACGTCAGATTTGTTATTAATTTGAATAAACACAGTTAGGATTTATTAGGACGACATGATATTCAAATATGGAAACAACTACATAGTAACAGAAGACTTTCTACAGGGGTCATGACATAATCTTGCCATACTATTTATCACTAAATAAATACTAAATACAAAACTATTTTAACAAGTAATGTAATGAGTGTACTCTGTACCCGTCAAATATGAAAAACGCCCCGTCTGATGTAACAGTGACTAAATTGACTAAATATCACCAGAATAAACAAATCCCACACATTTTCTGTTACAGCGGAGTTGAATTAGTTGCCATTAATTGGACATTGCACTTTCCAAGCATGTGTCTTACCTTGGCACGCGCCTTGTGAATGTTTGTGTAATTGGTTTTCGCGTAAATAAGGGATGTTATGCTGTCGATTCGCCTAATAAATATAAGATTTCGTTAGGTGGCC
The DNA here is from genome assembly GCF_023898315.1 of Schistocerca nitens. Classification (NCBI taxonomy): domain Eukaryota; kingdom Metazoa; phylum Arthropoda; class Insecta; order Orthoptera; family Acrididae; genus Schistocerca; species Schistocerca nitens. The sequence goes on along the minus strand of NC_064617.1, from coordinate 186,696,231 downwards.
GGTTCAACTGTGCAATTTTTACAAATCTACTGTAGCAACCTCGAATTATGGTCGACTAATTGCTTCTTATTAGATAATACGGAGATGGTTTTCCGTCGTGGAGAAGAATAGTCTAGATTTGAAACCATATCGTCGCCAAATACTGGCCACTACCTCCAGTGAGGCCTCAAATGGAACTCGTAAGGGAATTCTAAGGTCGTCACTGAGAAATGTGAGGTATGGAGAAAGGTGCCGGATAATCTTGCTTTATTGTGATACTAGTTAACCGGAAAAAAGCCTTTCCTATAAAGTATGGTAGTATCAGAGATTGAGCAATAGCTCGGATGGAGTCCACAGACGTATCTCGAAAAACCTGTCCACATAGTTTTATATTTGACCAGTTTGTCACGAAATGTCGCTGCCCACATTTAATTGCTCCCTCACACCAATCAGTGGTTTGGCTGTATGCTATTGTTGCTGCTGTGACGAGTATCATGATCACAGCTCTGAAGCCAGGCAAACCGCGGACTCCCGATGAAATTATATGACTATAACCCAAAACATATTTATGTAGTTAACGGGTTAGACATTTCTGTTGAAAAACAGGTACCCCGCCAAAACTTCAAAGCACACAAAATAAAATAAAAAAATTAACGAATAACAGCCAGTGCAGTAAACGTATTTCTTTCAAGAAGTTTACGACAGCTGTGGACCCGGTTGTAGCTAAATTATTTGAAAGAATGCGTGTTTGCTGAAACTGACAATCGAAAAATTATTTTCATTTCCAACTATGAATCGAAACGATTGAGAAAAAGGATGTAATTTCTTAGTTTTTAAGCAAAAATGATGATACCATTATACTTCTGATATAGTACACAGGCTACAGAAATCAGTAAGTTATGCTGTTTAATTCACTTCCTGAACAGCGTCCTCATTGTAGCCACCCTCCGTCCTACTGATGGCAGTGACGAAGGAAGTCAGTCTTTTTAACAACAGATCAAGGACACAGACGGTATGAGGGCGGCTGGGATAGCAATATGATGGGAGAGTAGTGCTGGTGACTTCAGTGATGTGTACAACAGGCAATTAAGCGGAGAAAAAGGTATACAAGATGAGAAGAGTAAAAGGAAATATACATCATTGGGCACAAAGTTACATGTAATAAGGAGGTTTCAATTTATGCTTCAAAAATGGTTCAAATGGCTCTGAGCACTATGGGACTTAACATCTATGGTCATCAGTCCCCTGGAACTTAGAACTACTTAAACCTAACTAACTTAAGGACGTCACACAACACCCAGTCATCACGAGGCAGAGAAAATCCCTGACCCCGCCGGGAATCGAACCCGGGAACCCGGGCGCGGGAAGCGAGAACGCTACCGCACGACCACGAGCTGCGGACATTTATGCTTCACCGAACGGTTTGGCGTTGTGGTAAGACACTGGTCACGTATGCTGGAGCACGCTAGTTCAGCCTCATCCGGACATTCAAGTTTAGGTTCTCCGAGTTTTCCCCCTATCGGTTAAGGGGGGTAGGACGTCAAGCGGGCCGACTTGGAGCAAGAGAGGCACCACAGGACATTTTAATTTCCACTGTCTATACTTTTACAAGTAAATTCATAGAACTTTGTCAGCACGACTAGGAAGGATTCAGGATTCGCACTCGTAGCAGCGGAAGTTCGAAAACATACCAAATTAATTTTTTTACATGTGAAAGTTCATCATTTTTTTCACTTACTATTGGCTGCATTTGTTGCTATAGGTACACTTTTCTTCACAAGTAAGAGCGATGAATTTTGCACAGCATACAAACCATACTTACAGGTTTCTGAAACTCTAGAATCTATTTAATTTATGAAAAAATGAATGAGCTGTTACGTTTTAAACTTTATGTTCAGAAAGAAATCAAATTTTGTAGTTAATTATCTCAATTTTTACCACAGTTTTTAATAGATTTGGAACATTCTAGAGTTTCATACACCTGTAAGTATGGTTTGTATGCTGTGCAAAATTCATCAAAGAATCTCTCTTACTTGTGAAGAAAAATGTACCTATAGCAACAAATACAGCCAACAGTAAGTGAAAAAATGATGAAATTTCATATCTAAAAAAATTATTTTGTTATGTTTTTGCACTTCCACTGCTATGAATCCTGAATCCTTCCTGGTCATGCTGACAAAGTTTTATGAATTTATTTGTAAAAGCATAGACAGTAGAAAATAAAATGTCCTGTGGTGCCTCTCCTGCTCCAAGTCGGCCCGTTTGACGTCCTACCCCCCTTAAGGTAAAAGCTGTGTCGGTTAGTTTGGAAGAGTGCAGCCGATTTCCTTCCCCTACCATTACCCAATCCGAGCTCTAATTGAGTTTTCTGATTCGTACTCTGATAAATATGTACAGATTAAGAAAAAAATTAAACAGACAAGTATTCAGCGTAAAAAAAAAACCACCATATGATTACACTATTAGTCATCAAAAATTCTTTCCGTTGGCCTGTGTTGTTCTTGGATCAACACGCAAATTTAGACCTCGATCTCAGCATGAAAGTGACTGACAGCTACTTCGTTTGTGTTTTCATTATCTTTTCATTGCGGAAATAGTGAAGCAAACACCAATGAACAACGTCTATTTCCACCAATGAAAAGAAATAATGAAAACAGGAATAAAGGACGTCTAACACCCTCGTCCTCATCCTCAATAGACTACCGCAGTTCGATACCAGCCTCTTGCACCAGTATACAAGAACGAAACTTTTCTCATTCACAAGTTAGCAAAAGAAACACTCTGACGGAGGCCGCTTGCAACAGTGGTCGAAACGGCGGGTGTTTTAAAACAATAACTATGCGATCACAGACCCAGAGTAATTTTATTGACTGTGACAATGGCAGCGGAAGCCTACGCTTGCATTTGGTATGCCTTTTTGCCGCGCGGGATTAGTCGAGCGGTCTGGGGCGCTGCAGTCATGGACTGTGCGGCTGGTCCCGGCGGAGGTTCGAGTCCTCCCTCGGGCATGGGTGTGTGTGTTTGTCCTTAGGATAATTAAGGTTAAGTAGTGTGTAAGCTTAGGGACTGATGACCTTAGCACTTAAGTCCCATAAGATTTCACACACATTTGAACATTTTTTGGTATGTATTTTTTCTCTCTATGTGGCGTGTTTATTTCATGCGACAGTGTCCTGGACTAGTCGTTAAGTGCACAGTGGACAGTAGTATCACCATGTTAAGGAAACTTAATGCTGCACGTCAGAGGGCAACGAGTGTATGTATCCAGAACTTTACCGCCCAGCTATTGATGCAGCAACCCTATTGCTTGCGCACATAAAGGTGAATCGATCACGTCGTCTCCTCCCACGCTCAACTGTCAATCACATTGTTATTTTGATCGAGGTAGAGACTAACAAAAATGGCTCAGAGCACCGACTGAGGTCATCAGTCCCCTAGAACTTAGAACTACTTAAACCTAAGTAACTTAAGGACATCACACACATCCATGCCCGAGGCAGGATTCGAACCTGCAACCGTAGCGGTCGCGCGGTTCCAGACTGTAGCGCCTAGAACCGCTCGGCCACCCCGGCCGGCTAGAGACTAACGTTTAGATATAGTGATCTCATGATGGATAAAAACGCGATTGAAAAGAGAGGGATCGAACTATGGCAGGAACAGTGCAACAACGAGTATACGGGACGCAGAACCTATGAGCTGCTACCGAACATAGAGGAACGAGCAAAACTTACATTTTTCATGCCTACGAGAGGAATGCTGCACTTTGTTACTGGACACGGACCCTACCCAACATATCTATGTCGGTTTGGGAAGCAGGCTACACCCGCGTGTGACTGTGGTGCCGTGCAAGGCACCCCAGAACATGTGGTGTATGAGTGCCACCTCTTCGATGACGCAGCCAACGACCTACGACAACAGCTTCCGAATAACGACACGGACCACCTACTAAGGGATGACAACACCTTCAATGTCTTGAATAAGCTAACAGATGAAATATCGAAAAAAGTCCTTAAGAACTCTCTAAGGGACAACCATTAATTAGTAAAAAAAATGTTTTTTTTACCAACTCAGACTCCGTGCACCTTTCCTGTTCCGCCGGGCCGGGACTTGGCCAGCCGCTTCACGCTGGAATCCCCCTTGCTCTGGACCAGGGGGGAGGGGGTACAAAAACCGGACAGGATCACGCACCAATTATGACTCTACGTAAAACTAGGTTAGACGTGGAAGATAGGATAAGGCTTTAGGATAGACTGCAGCGAAACCAAGTTACGGGCCAGCCGAGTGCCAGGGGGATGCCCACTGGGATTAGCTCAGTGGGCCAGGCCAACATCTATTAGGTTTATAAGAACACTGGCACACCTGTAACGCTGCAGGTAGCATAAGTTTCTTCGTAGATTAGGTAGAATAAGAACCACATAGCTGTAAGAACACAATTAAGATTACCTGTAGTGAGAATAGAGAGCTGCATTTTTTCTGTATGATAATAGGACCCACTAATGTAGCTAGGTAGTGGGTTAATATGTACAATGTAATGAATTTGAATAAAGATGTTGTCGACTGGTTAAAAAAATGGTTGTAGAGAAAATAGAAAAGAAGAAATTGCCCTTACCACATTCGAGAGCTGACGCCTGAGGCGGACTGTCGTGGCGCGTGGGCGGCAGCGCCGGTTGCTGCTGCTGTTGCTGCTGCTGGCCGTACTGTGGCTGCACGATGACCTGGAACACCTCCGAGATGTCAGCGTGGGGTTCCTTGCCCTCGGAGCGCCGCTGGAGTTGGTGGAGTTGCTCCATCTGCAGGTGCTTGACCGTGCGCACGTGCTGCAGCAGCGGCAGCTTGGCGCGCGCCGAGAAGCCGCAGAGCGCGCAGTGGTAGAGGCGCTCGCCGGGCCCCGAGCCGGCGTCCGTGTCTCGGAGGTGCACGAACAGCAGGCACGACGCCTCGTGGCGCTGGCCGGCCGCGTGCAGCTGCAGCTTGTGCGCGGAGTTGGTGTAGTAGTCGCACGCGTGGCACCTCACCTGGACGCCGCCGGGCGACGACAAGTACTTGAGCTTCCACTCGTTGCGCGCGCCGCCCTCCTTCACGTGGTTGACGTGCTGCAGCCGCTGGAGGTGCTTGTCCGTCTTGCAGTGCAGCTGGAAGTTGGCCTTCAGGTTGGTCTTGTAGGTGCACAGCTTGCAGACGTAGTGGCCGGCGACCACCGCGAGGATCTCCTGCTCGCGGATCTTGGTGCGGTCGGCGGACAGGTGCAGCGACAGTGCCTCCAGAGAGTCGGTGGCAAAGGCGTTGCAGACGCAGCACTGGAAGAGCTGCTGAGGGTTGGGGTCTGCGGGCTCGGGCGGCGGTTCCATGGTGTCGGGGTTGAGGCCGGCGTCCAGGTGCGGCGCCAGGTCGAGGTGCGGCGGCAGTTGGCCGCCCGTCATCATCTGGATGAGCAGCGCTTGGTTGTACGCCATGTCGGCGAGCGCCGCCTCCGTGTGCGGGGGCGGCTTGTCGCCCGGCAGGGTGAGGCCCGGGTGGAAGTGCAGCAGCGACTCGACGCCAGCGGCGGCGGCAGCTGCCGCCGAGCCGTGCTGGTGCTGGAGCGCGCTCAGCGTCTGCATGTGCTTCACGTTCTGTTGCAGCACCATCATGTTGTGGGTGTGCTTCTCGCTCGTCATGTGGATCCGCAGGTTGCGAGCCACGTTCGTCTCGTAGTTGCAGACGTCGCAGCGGAACGTGGGCTTCGGCTTGTGGTGCTGCTGCTGCGACGCCGGATGGTGGTGGTGGTGGTGGTGCGGACTGAACGGCTTCACCGAGGGCGGCGGCGTCTGCTGCTGGTGGTGCTGGCCGTCTCCCGCGCCCGCCGCCACGCCGCCGTTCTGCAGCTCCTGCATGTTGTTCAGGTGCTTGTCCGACTGCATGTGTATGCTGAGATTCCCTTTGGTCGTGGTCGAGTAGTTGCAGACTTCGCAGCGGTACGGTTTGTACCCGCAAGTGTAGGTCTCTCCGCGGGCCAGCCGCGGGTGCGGCTGTCCAGCGATGCAGTAGATACACGACGTCTCCGTCTCCGGGTGCTTCTCCTTCATGTGGATCTCCAGCGTCTCCTGGTACTTGTAGTGCCAGTTGCACTTGGGGCACTTGAGGGTCTTGCAAGAGTTGCGCGAGTGCATGCCGGGGACGCCAGCGCCCAAGACGCCGACGGCAGCGGCGCCCAGTCCGCGCGACGAGGCCAGGATGAGTTCGCACTTGGCGCAGTCGGCGCCACTGGGTCTGCCCGCCATGTGCTCTGGGCAGACGCCGATCGTCGTGCCGGAGAGGAAGCTGGGTGGCGGCTGGTGCGGCTGTTGGTGGTGGTGGTGCTGTTGGTACGACTGCAGCAGCGGGCTCAGGGTGGAACCCGGCGAGGGGCTGGCCCCGGGAGACGCGCTGCCGGTCGTCGCCGCGGACGCCGAAATGGGGCTCTTGCGTGTCAGGTCCATCACGTTGTTGGCGCTCGCGCCTATCCTTCCGTTGGTGCCGACAACACTGTTACTGTTGCTGAGATTACTACTACTACTACTTATACTAATACTATTATTGTTAACATTATTATTACTAGAACTACCGTTTTGAGGTAGGGAGACCGGAGTCTCAGGAACATGAAGATTCTGGACGTTAGCTCTCGCCAGAGGAGAGGAGTTAATGTCCGCATCGCGGCGGTGAACAACTAGGCTCTCCGCCACCTCAGAGTGTCCTCGCACTATCTCACTACTACCGTAGCCACTCTTGTCATCACAGTTGCCTCCCGAGGGAGAAGAGCGCGACCCGCCGTCCGGAAAAAGGAGCTTCGGGTCTTTAGGAACAAGCTGCGGAGTCTGGTGCTGTTGCTGCTGGTGCTGAGAGGTTGGCGGGTCGGCGCGCTTGTCGGAGGCGATCACCGCCGGCACGGGGGCCGACAGCGGTTCCAGGAACGACACCAGCGGCTCCTTGTTCTTCCCCACGCACTGAATGATCGCCGACGCGTTCTTGTGCCCGAGAATGTCCTTCTCGTCTTCCAGCAAGGACACGTTGTGATCGCCCATCGCGTGCGCCACGAACGACTTGGCGTAGCCGAAGGAGAGTTTGCATATGAAGCACATGAGGATGGGCTTGACAGGAACTGAGGAACAATCTTTGCCGGAGTACTTGTCCTGCTTGGCGTCGGCGCGGTCTGGCTGGGCCGCGTCGCCGCCCTTGGCGCACTTGTCTTCGGCGTCGCCGGCAGACGCCGGGGCGTTCTTACCGGACGCGTCGCGCACGGTGTAGACGCGGTAGCTGTGCATGATCGGGATCTCAGGAACTATCTTCTTGTCCGGGAGCAGCCCGTAGCCGGCGGCGGTGGCGGCCGGCTGGACGCCCGCCGAGGCGCCCCTGCCGCCGTCGCCGCCGGGAGCCGCGCCGGAACCGCCGTACAGCGCGCTGTAGAAAGACGCGTTGCGCGACACGTAGAAGGCGTTGGCGATCTGCGGGAAGACCTGGAACTGCGACAGGCTGACGCCGCGCCCGTCCACGATGCAGCCGTCGCCGATGGGCAGGTCGACGGCGTCCTCCTCGCTCAGCTCGCTGTCCTCGATGATGTACGCCGAGCCGTCCGGGTTGTACACGATCTTGCCGTCGAACTTCTCCACGTCGCTGGTGGCGCACGAGTCGTCCGAAGCGCCGTGCGACGACGACGGCGGCGGCGGCTGCTGCGCGTGCACGGCGCCGGGGGCGGACGTCTGGTCGGCGGCGCCGCCCCCGGCCCCGGCCGCACTCGCCATGCCGCCCGTGTCGACCTTGGCGCCGGCGATGGCCGCCGCCTGGTCGTCGTGTAGGAACTTGCTGGCGGTGGGCGGCGAGGCGACGCGGCTCGCAGACGCGGAGTCGCCGCCGCCCGCGATCACAGCCGGTGCGGCCGGCGGCGACGCCGACGCCTCCTCCTCGGGGCTCATGCTGGTGCTGGAACTGCTGCTGCTACTGCTGGAGGAGCTGCTGCTGCTGCTGCTGCTGCTCGAACTGCTCGAGCTGCTGCCGTCCTGGTCCTGGTCCTGCTGGTCGAGCTCTAGAGACGCCGCCCCCGGGACTGAGCTGCTACTGTTGATGGCGGCTGCTGGCTGCGCTGCTGATGCGGCGGCTGGGCTGGGCATGGCTGGGCGGCGGGGGCGGCGTCCTCAACCATCACATGCTGACACGGCTGTCGCGGCAGTAGCGGGTCCCAGTCTGCAACAGGCGCAGCACCGCACACATTAACAACACAGCACCGCACAGATAAATGCAGCTATTAAGTTTCAGATAATTACGCTGTGAGATCGCCTCCATGCAATAGTCCTTCGTAAGAGAACGTCACATTAAATACGGGAAACCTGATGTCTTCCATACACTTTTCAGAAAGTTCTTTAAGATTCCTGGAGCTGGTTGGGTTGGGGGGGGGAGGGGGGAGACCAAACTGCGAGGTTATCGATCTCATCGGACCTTTCACACGAACCATCCCAGCATTTGCCTCAAGCGATGTAGGGAAATCATTGAAAACCTAAATCATGATGGCCGGACGCAGGACTGAACCGCCGTCCTCCCGAGTGCCAGTCCACAGTGCTAACCACTGCGCCACCTCGCTCGGTCCCTGGAGCAGGTCTGGTCGCATTATACGAGGTGTGTGAGAGACAGAATTTGACTGACAACACTTGGATCGATCTGGTTCAAAATTGTTCAAATGGCTCTGAGCACTATGGGACTTAACATCTATGGTCATCAGTCCCCTAGAACTTAGAACTACTTAAACCTAACTAACCTAAGGACAGCACACAACACCCAGTCATCACGAGGCAGAGAAAATCCCTGACCCGCCGGGATTCGAACCCGGGAACCCGGGCGTGGTAAGCGAGAACGCTACCGCACGACCACGAGCTGCGGACACATGATTTTTGAAAGCGCCATCAGTGAAGTTGTGTTTTTGTTGTGTGTTACGACAATGGAACAGCGGAATTTAGAGCAACGTTATGCCATCATGTTTTGTGTTTAACTTGGGGAATCCGCGAGTGTGACCTTCGAGAAGTTGAAACAGGCCTATGGGGAACATTCCTGATCAAGAGCACTTTCGCTCACACAAATCAGTTTAAGAAGCCACAGAACACGCTGAAGGTGAACCTCGCTCAGGGAGACCTTCAATTTCAACAGAAGTCGAAAACTTCGAACGCGTGGGTGCTCTTCTGAGATCAGAACAACATAGAACAATAAGAGTAATGTGTGACCTTGAAATGCTCAGGAAAAGGTAGAATCAGTTAAGACCAGACATTGTACACAAGTGGATGCTGCTTCACGACAACGCCCCATCACATAATTTTTGACCTCAAGAGGCATTCCTATTGTTCCACAGCTTCTCTGATCTCATCATCTTAATCCTTGTGACTTTTTGCGCGAGAATGAAAAAGTCTTAAAAGGACGTCTTTTTGTGACTCTGAAGAACAGTCAAAAGAATGTGACTAACATGTTAAAGTCCCTACCACTTCAAGCCTTTGAGCGCTGCCACAAAAAAACCTTTGGAAGGTAAAAGAAACTTTCCCGACACACCTCGTATGACGGCAAAAATTTTACGTTCACGAAGCATTGTCTCATACAAAATACTGTTGATCGCAAATAATGAGGCAAAGGAATGGGAAGAGGTGTAAAGGATGAAGCGTAGTGGTAATGACAGTGATAGTGGTAGTGATACTGGTGGGAGGAGGAGGAAAGTAGTCTACATTCTGCCTCGGAACACGCCCAGCATTGCATTCTAAGACGTAAGGAAACAAAGACGTGAGAAACGAAGAAAATGTAAAATCCGTAGTTGAACGCAATGCATTTGAAGCCGACTGCAGACTGATTCTGCTGCCGATGAAGTACATTTCGCGTAAGGACTACGAAGTTAAGAGAAACTAGAGCCCGTGTGGAAGCATGCAAATAGTCGTTTGTTCCTCGCTCTATCTGCGAGTGGAACAGGAAATAAAGTGTCTAGTCGTTGTATAAGATACCCTCCGCCATACACCGTACTGCGGCTTACGGATTATGTAAGAAGATGTAGATACTCATCTAGCGAAATATGACATAGGAAGAAAAGTATAAGCCTGAGGAGAAGCAGAGAAGAATGGTTAGGGACATAGGCAGAGTAACTCTGACACAGTTCAGTCAACTTCTGACACACAATTAGATTTTTCTGACAAGTTACACGTCAACAGCTAATTTCCGGTCAAGTATGGAGCGTAAAAATACATTCATATATAACTACCTATCAGTATTCAATTAGGCAAAGTACTGTTCTTGGCGCCGACCGGAGTGGCCTAGAGGTTCTAGCCGCTTCAGTCTGGAACCGCGCGACCGCTACGGTCGCAGGTTCGAATCCTGCCTCGGGCATGGATGTGTGTGATGTTCTTAGCTTAATTAGGTTTAAGTAGTTCTAAGTTCTAGGTGACTGATGACCTAAGATGTCAAGTCCCATAGTGCTCAGAGCCATTTGAACCATTTTTGTTCTCGGCTTTTAAGTATATTCAGCTTTCTAGAGCGGAGTAAACAAGTGACAGAAGAAAATGTTATGACATAGGCAATATAGTTGACATTAATTACGTAATTATACGGAGCGCTTTGAAAGATGTAAGTACCTGACGAAGGAGAAAAGTGATTTTAACAGGTCGATATTTCGCGTGCAGGTTACTAAGGAGTCACACTCTCGACTTATCGTCGAACTGAAAACCATATTTGTTTTGATTACAAATTAAAATGTTCGTACGTTAAATTAACGTGTCTTTGCTGAGATATTTCTCTGGTGTCCATGGCTTACCTACCGTACGATATTTTTAATTTACTCTGGATGGAGACATGAATGTCCACATAATTTTATATAGCCGATCGTAGAGTCGCATCATCTGCCATGACCGACATCACTGACCAACCAACAGGTATTATCAAAACAGCCACCGTCCTGGGTCGTGAAACTTGCAATCGGTTCTTGTGGTGAGTGCGTAAGAAACTAAAACCGCTACAGCAGTGGCTGATAAACTGGGAAAAATGATTTTCACCTAGGGATAACTGCGGTCGGCTCAGAAATTCCTCACTCCGCAGTGGGTGTAGAAAACATCACTCACCCGACCAACTCCACCCAGATGCCAGTGACAACGCGAATTTTTCCCGGCGCGGGAAAATAACCCGACCGGCTCTTTTTTATTCCTGAAATATTTCTTAATTATTAGGGAGGCTGTCGACGTGTAGCGACGTGCGTGATGACGATTGATCGACTGCGCGACGTTCCACGCGGAGTACAGAACAATGGGCTCGGCGCGACTAGGGACGCTCCGCACGTTCAGGCCGGCAGTACGGAGATCTGGCCCCACACCGGCAATAACAAGCCTCTTCCCGGCCACCTGCAAAAAACCCCGCTAGCAGATCGCCCACAATTTTTTGCCCATCGCGAGTCGGTGCGAGGACATCGCGAAATAGTGATGCCATTTTCGAACAATGGCCTCGGGAGCGTCCTCGTATATGTTTATTTTGGTTCCCTCGCCTCTTGCGTTTGAAACCATTCGATGCCGAATCTTCCACTCGGAAAATTCTCAGCCTGCTTTTACGTTTCTCCCCTTTTCTTCTATGCTGTCAAAAAATACAGCTGCCGACACCACTCAACACGCGTGATAAGCCCTTATCTCCAAGTGTTTATTTTTTTCTAAGCGATAAACAAAAGTACCTAACACACTTACAGATCGAATGTGCCCGATTTGTAGTCAACTCATTCTCGATTCTCAAAATATGCCAGACGTCACATCGTGTGGAGTCTTGACTTCTCCGGGGAAACCTGTGAAGCCCACCTGTTGACACGCTTTTCCCCGCCGCATTCGCTTCTCCGACTGATAACTGCTATTGAAAGAGTTAATTGAAGGATAAAACAAGCAGCTACGCCCTCATTCCTGGAATAAGACAATGGTCTATAAACGTGGGTTCGTTTCTTTGAACAAACAACCGCGCGATGCTGGCCAACTGCGTATTAGACGAGCGGCTATAGAGCGTAGAAAATGTTAAATTAGTCCCGATGAAAGCGGAGGTGTGAAGATATGTCAAACAAATGTCGGTCTTTTACAATAAAGGTGGCTATTCGAAGCGCTTACAAACGTCGTAATGACATCCTACAGCTTTATCAAGCGACGAATCATTTCAAATTACTTCCATTATGTGCAGATAAGCTTATCTGCAATGTAAATAGGTATTAGCGCCATTAAAATAAATTCTTCGGTCATAGTTTCGTAGTTCCCGGAAGAATCTGACAGCGAGAAGATCTGTCATCGTTCTCTACAGCTAAAAAGTATAAATATTCCGGACCATACCTAACGTAACACACTGCATCAGATCCACACACCAGTAAAGAAATGAGCTTGCTTTGTACTTTTACTACGATATTTTAGACGGAAGATACGCAGACTATGGAAATAATATTAAAACTACCATCTTATACACAACGCGCGCGAGTCGCATTTAATATATGCCCTAATCAGCGTTGTCTTCTGCAGAGCAGAGTGAACGTACAGTATTTACTGAGAAGCGGAAACTTTTCGAATCGTATCGGACAGAGGAAACACCTCCATACTAATACAGCTCGTGGAAGAGCCGCGTGGTAATCAGTATCTCCTTAACAACACTGCTGTCATTGTGACACGACCCATTAGGTCGTCTATGATACAGGGAGTTCTTTGTCAGGTTTATCTTGTTGCCCCAAGATAACTTCTCACAGACCAGTTCATTGTGAATGCGGGTCCACATTCTCTGCAGCTGTGAGAATATACAGGTATTCTTTTGAATTTTTTACGACGAGGAATATCGATTAGAACAGAACTCGGTTTTACTCACAATCTTCTCAGTGGTTGTAGGAACAGTTTGCGAAATACGGTTTCCCAGTTGTGCAAAGTGGATACGATTAGGGTTAGTTGCAAACCATGGTTCCAGGACCGCTCTCAACCCGGAATACCAACACAATAAATCTTCTCTCCTTCCCTTCTCTTATTTACTGGTGACTGGACCGGCCGGCGCAAAATGCTCTCATGAACGGTATTCAGATCTGGAATAAGACATGACAGAGGAATACTGATTGAGATCTTCGTTTTCAGTATATCTCATATTTAACGTATTTATGCAATATAGGTCTACGCTAAAACGGCCACACTGCACTGCACTCCTGAAAACTTGCCGAAAAGTGTTAAACTAAAATTTTCATCAACAGATACAAAACCTCCGGTCACGCAAAATAATCATTCCACGTATTGATATTGCTAGAAATGCTGCTACTAAACACCTGACTACACACCGATCTGCCACTGCCAGATTGGCAGAAGATTATATTTCCCAAATTTACCACTGTCAACTCAGACGTTTAGTAACATTATTTCGGATGTATACATGGTTTGAATGATACTTTCGTCGAACGGCAATATTTTTTTTCGCTAATGGAATTTTAGTTTTGCATGTATCTGCTTAGCTTCACTTTACTGACTAGTTTATCGTTATGTGCAATCATGCACATATCACCGACAAACGAACATTCATTTAGAAATCAACGATACGAACGAGCTAGGACAAAATGAAATATCACACTTCATAGTCTGCTAGTGGTATAGTTACCGACAAACGAACTGCAAGACAAATGAGAAATTCACTTCATCAATGCAATACTTCTCGACTTGTTAAAAGTTTTTGTAAATAAAGTTATTCACTGCCACAAGACCTGGGTTGCGTATATGTAAGCACGAAGCTGTAAATTCACATGAATACAAACGAGGCAGACTAAAAGAAATTTTCGAACTTCATTGTCTGCCTGTGGTATACTTATTTACATATGCGCAGCAAGAAAAGTCAGGTACTCAATGCAATATCGCCGTAATTTGTTAACAATTTATTATTAATAAGAAATTGAATTGCTACTGTGTTCTAGTACTGTAAACGTTGATAACTGCTAATATCATTCCCTAGAGGGAAAAATCTTTACAAAGAACCTTCCCGCACATCTAGGCTCCCCTACACGCGATTCCCATTCTAGCCGAATTCTTCCGGAGGAGTAAACAACAACAATCCAGGTTTAATAATGCTATTTATCAGCATAAATGGTACCGTTAGTGGTTGCGAACCGACAGGTTCATCAACAGAAGGCTGTTCACTTTAAGATATACATTTTATGTTGTTTACATTTGTATTCATTTTTTATTCCCCCCATGTGGAGAAAATGCCTTGGGATGGTGATGCCCCACAACCTTTACACGCTATGAGAAACGGCCTATTTTAATGGAATTGTACCTAAAAACTATTAAAGTGAAACTGTTTTAATTCCATGTTACGTACGTCGAAAACCCGTTTCACTACGTTGCGATACTGACCGCAAGTGTATCATGCAGCAGTGAAGACTAGCACTGTTTTAATATATGTGTTCGCACACTGTGTAAAGTACTACACACACACACACACACACACACACACACACACACACACACACACTCACAGCACGAAGAAGTTGAGCTTCATGAAAGGATGTATACTAAGATCTAAGATAACAAAATAGAAGTTCTTCTTCATGAAAGGATGCATACTAAGATCTAAGATAACAAACTAGAAGAACTTCAATTTAATAATTTCTTTACACTGTTCTCAGTGGTTATTAGGTACAATTACATTGAAATAGGACGTTTCTCACATCGTGTTTTCGTTACAGGCCACTAGCACCCCAAGGAATTTTTCGCCACATGGAGGAGAAAAGTAAAACTACTCTGGGGCTTTCTGTAACAGCTCCATGTACCATACGACTGAGCATTATAAGTAACCATTTTTAGGTGTGAAATTACAACTCTTATTTATTACATAAGAATAGACCAGTTCTTTGTGAGGCCTATGTGATCCACACCTAGTTTCCTAACTAAATGCGTAATATTTCTTCCTTGTTTAAATCTATCTTTCTTTCTTGTTTAAATCTATTTTCTCAGTATTTTAGGGCATCTCAGATGACTTCATTTCCGCGTAGTCACAGTATTAATTTATGAACATCTTCTGTACAGATACACACTAAAAGATGTAACTTAAACGTGCAAAAACGATTGTAAACAACGTCAAATGTTTATCTTAACTTGAATAGCCGTCTGATGATGAACCTCTCGGTTCGAAATGGAATTATTCATGTGAGTAAACAGCGTTTTTAAAAGTGGCTCATTGCTGTTTTCTCCTCCAGTATTTTGTACACAGTCACGGTCACAAAGTGTCAGTTTGCGGCAAAAATAGCGTCTCGCGTCGTTGTTTCCACCGCTAAGTTTCATCGCGACAGAAGGCATGTAGTTAAATGTAGCTTTGAAATGTGTGTACACAGAAAATCCGGTAGCGACCGTGCTAAACTACTCGAGTGATAGCGGCTGTGAGTTCTCAGTTTGACGAGTACACAGTGGCGCGCCGTGACGTCACCCACAGCGCCGGCGCCGCAGCTACGCCGGTAGTCCCCTGGAACAGGAGCTGGGCGCTCGCTATATTGCCTATCAGTAGCGCGGCTCGCTCATATAAGGCGCTGCTGGCCTGCCATTCCTTACTATATTATAAAACACGCCTCTCTCTCTCTCTCTGTCTCTCTCTCTGATGCCGCCCTCTCCCTCCCCATGCTCCTCGTCTTACGCCGCTCATCGCCGTCTCTTTTTCACCCCCTTCTTTCATTTCTCCCTGCCTTCTTTTTCATCTCGCTCCGTCTCGGAGCACCGCTTCAGCCTCCTCCTACTCGCCTACCCCCTCCTCCTTCTTCCTCCTCCTCCTCTTTCTCCCGCTCCTACGCGAAACTTCATTTTAAGCACATCTGGGCCTCATGCATATTTTATTGTGCAGCGGCTCAGTCTATACACTCATATTGCGCGCAGCTTCGGGCGCGCCTTAGGGGAGGCTGAAAATGGCGCTATCATTATGACTTTTCCAGGGCGCTATCTCGCAGCCTCCCCACAGGCTGGCCGCCGAGTCGACAACCCGATACTGCGGGCTTATCGCTCAGCGCAGCCGCACCTGGCCTCAGCTCTCCTTTGTGTGCCGGCTCGTGCACAAGGAGATGCTGCACACACGAGGAATTGTTTCGGCGAAAATCTCCGCAGCGCCACCAACTTCCTGTCCACAAGTTTTCTCAATACTTGGGCACGAACAGGCTTACGACAATTCTCTTATTACCACACTAGGGTAAACTCTCTCACTGTATTCCTAATTAAGAAAATGAGCATGTACAACGATGCTCACTTAGTTTTAACTTTAAAGATACTAAAACCTCTTTTCTCTCACGTATCTGTTAAGATTAGTGGTCACTGAAGTGTACGGTTGCCACAGTTCCAAATAAGTGGGGGGGGGGGGGGGGGGAGTAGAAACAGTCTGTACCTGAACCACAATCGCGTACTTCTTTTTAAAAAATCATATTTCTCGATTCCAAGAAATTTCTTAAGTAAGTGTTTCATGGTTTTAATATTATCACGGTATTTAAAATTAGTGACATCTTTATAGTTATAACTGACGATGAACAAACTCTGTACACTTTGTACAGAACGTCTATTTTTTCCATCTGTCCGATTACGAGGGCTATCCGGAAAGTAATCGACATTTTGGTCCATCGCGGATATTGGCGGGACTACAGCCGCCGTCTTGGTGATAACGTCCATACACTCAGCATCCACTGGTGGTAGTTTGTGATCTCTAGCTCTGCTACTTTGCTTTCTGTGACGTGTTGAAATGTGCGCTGCAATATAAAATCCCAGTACTTGCGAGGTGTGTTACATGATTGGGTTTTTGTTGGCAAATAAACTGCAAACCAACTGAAATTAAATGAGACCTTTGTGACGTGTACAGAAAAGGAATAGTGAGTGAAAGCTGAGTGAGGTAGGGTGCACTGATTTTAAAAATGTGTTCACGATAAGGACCTCAGTGGTTGGCCTAGCCTTGTTACAGACGAACAAGTGATACAAATCAACGACAAAATTTGTGAAAATCTTCGTTTGACGATTACGGATCTATCGCAACGCTTTCTCCAAATCTGTGTATGAAATTGTGGCGGACGAACTTGGTTACCAATAATTTTGTGCTAGGTGGGTTCCCAAAATCCGAACGGAAGCCCACAAAAAACAAGAGACTGGCTGCAGCACTCGATCATCCTCGAAGATTACGAAAATAGTACTAACAAAGTTATCGATCGTATCGTAACTGGCGACGAGACTTGGGTGAAGCATGCCAGCTGTGAAGCAAAGAGCCAATCGATGGAATTGGGATACACGAAGTCTCTCAAGTAACCAACGAAGTGTTTGCAAACGCTGTCAGTGAGAAAGATCAAGGCTACTGTGTTTTGCGACACCAAGGGAGTGATTATCGTTATTTCCATAAAAGTGCCACAACAATTAACTCAGAGAGGTATCGTCGAACACTGACAAAAGTAAGGCGGGCGATAAAATACAATCTTCGAGGAAAACTTAGCGCGTAGCTTGTTAAACCGGCTGCAGTCACCATTACGAAAGAAATAGAAGTACAATATACTAATTTAAGATCAACGCTTTTAGAAACATCGAGCTTACATCAGCGTCATCTTACAACACAATTTTGGCACTTAAAACAAGCATCGTTGTCAATTAGTCATCGTACAAGTAGCCAGATCTGAGTGAAGAGAGCCAGATCTGAGTGAAGAGAAGAGTAGCTTCAGTACATTTCGGGATTACAGGTGTTGTAATGTGTGTTGTTGCTACTACAGCACACACGAGAACTAACCGTTTCGGAGAATATTTGTCTTAGTACAACCGCTATATATAACGCTACCCAGAGAGAGAGAGAGAGAGAGAGAGAGAGAGAGAGAGAGAGAGAGAGAGAGAGAGAGGTTAAAATACTGGTTTAAATGTTTAAATGCTTCTACATACTATCCCTCCCCCTCCATTTGTAAACACGTAAAATTATCAGTCAAGTCCTTCTTTCGACGTCGTTCACTAGTCGCGCGTCACGTTGTCTTGAATGTCGGTTACCTCCCACCGTCAAAGCGCTGACCCTTCATGTGAGTTTTGTGTTTGGTTCGTATTGTTAACACCATGTCTCGTCACCCGTGATGATTTTTTGCCAGAAAAGAATTGTCCTAGTTATGAATTTCAATCAAGTCGCGGCAGGCATTCACGGGTTGTTGTTTTCGTTCGAGTACCAAGGGGGCAGGTTAAACTTTGCACGCACTTTTTCTATTCGTCAAAACATTATGGAAAATATCTCGTACACTTGATTTATATGTTGGTATTGCTCCACTGATATTTGTTGCAGGACAACGTCGACACACCATGGGTGCGCGTCGACTACTTAACACTCCCTGCACACAGCTCTCTGGTCGAATGCGCATCTGTTGGTGACAGTTGTTAGTTGAAGCTGTCGCCGCAATTACTGCGCCGATGTAGTTTTTACGCCTGGCACAAAATCTGCCTCAAAATGTTTTGAACGGAGAATGTAGTGATGTTTCGTTGAACGTTCCGAAGTTCGCCGCCCACAGACTCAATGCTCCTACTTTTCAGTCTCTCGTTTTACAATTCGTTTAGGTCAAGAATAAAAAGTATTGATTAAATCCAATCGGCAACTTTCTACGAAATCCGTGATCGAGAAAAATCGGGGAGCTAAATAAATGAAACGTTACGGTACACGACTAAGAAGATTGCTGACAATACTTGTGATTTTACAGATTATTATACAGGTAAGTTAAGTCGAACAATACCTACTGGAAAACACAGGTGATTGTACTTTATATAAAATCATAAATTGAAATCTAGTGCAACAACAGATAACAAATTTTACTTCGGTGATTTTGATCAGAATTAAGTTTCGTTAAACTGGAGAATAAACAATTACATATACCACTTATGTACCATCAGAATTAGTTTCACTAACAGGTGAATAAACCATTAGATGAACCACTTAATGTACTAAACCTATTTCCTTCCGGTATCTCTCAAACATTTCTGAGCTTGATTGTGCCATGCAAGCAAAAAGCTCTTGGCTAGACAGACACTGTCGTTTTGCGTTACAGAATCCAGATAAATACCTTGACCAAATGGAAAATGAGAAAGAGTTTTAGGATATACTTGGTGAATTTCAGTTCTTACAATGTACTTTCTTTGTTCAGGAAGCAAAAGTAAGAGGCTGCGTAAGTGTGTAACAGCACAGCTACGTCAAAGTTTTTGTCCCAATTTACAACAATTCCTTTTTTTTCCCTCACAAACTGAGCGCAAAGCTTTCCACCCGCGTACGTCAGATTATTATGACTGAGCAATATGATGAAATACTTTCTTGACTCGTGATTAGTAACACGTCATTTCAATGTTAATCAGTGCTAGGTATATTAATTTCTGCTTACGAGATGACCAACTCACACGATTCTGCGTAAAACTGAAGTCTGAGTAGCGGTAGTGAATGGTCGGGCTGATAAGGCAGATTACAAGAACTGCCAAATCATCGATAAGCAAACGTAGACTACGCTCCAAAACCTCAGGCTACACCACTAATATAAATGCTACCTGAACACTGCAGCCAAGTCAGACGACAAAATTTCTCCCGTATAGTCGAGGCATCAGTAGTGATCTACCGAATGGGCTAGGTGCAGGTATTAGATGATGACTGCAAAGATGCTATAATCAAAATGTGTTCTCGAAGTTGCTTGTTACAGACTTGCTGCGAGGGTCTTTAGGGACATATGCACGAAAAGATAATTCCAAAAACACGTGACTGTAATCACTACAATGAAGGTGGTAGTGTTTTTACTCGTAAAGAGAATTTGAACAACAAATCGGCGAGGTGTTCTTCAAAGATATGAAGTCTGTTAAAGAAAAGACATTTTCAAATCGAACTGCAAAGAACGAATAACGCAAATTTTCAACTTTCGTTCCCTTTTTAACTTCAGAAAAAACGTTCTTCCATTATTGGGTGTTGTGCTGATACGTGATGGGACCAAAACAGCTGTTTGAATTTGCAGATGCAGCCAGTTCGTCTAATATGGGACATACAAATGTTTGACTGTTATAGATAGAAACGAAAGGGAGCCAGAAGAGAACAGTGAAACAAGGAAATAATATAATAACAACAGGTTCGGAAAGCAATGATTTCTCAGATACTAGGTATTGCGCAAATGCAGTTATGCATAATCGACAATCTGGATGATGTTCCTTATGCTAAAAGGCTGCATATGTGGTACATGCAAGATGGTACACTGCCACTTTTTCATGCGGGTGTTCGGGGATACGTGGATCGAATCTTCGGCAAGTGTAACGGAGGCGGCTAGCCAGTAGCATGGCCTCCCACGTCGTCGGTACTGAATCAGTTAGATTTTTTTGGTGCGGACGTCAATGCATTAGGAACACGGCAAGGATATTTGAACGTGTATGGTCATCGACGAGGAGATATGATAAAGACTACCTTCAAATGAGCAGTTATCACGTGGAACACTTTTCAAGTGCGTACCCGCAGTTTGAATCCTCTGGGACTCTGTTATAGCTTCCGCGGTTATAAAACGTCGTGTCGAGTGAAGCCATTATTTTCCAAGCCTTTGTTAATTAAAGATTGTTTGCCCTTTCATTGTCCTCTACTCGGGCCTTCCGTTTGTACCTATCGTAGTCGAACACCGTGGATACCACAACTACCTTTCTTTCCGAACGGGTTCGCATTTATGCCTCTGGAAAAACTGTAGCAATGAAAATGACCAAACGACATTGGTAGAGACCGAGGAATGTCACGGCTGGATAAGGATTTCTTCAGCGTGATATTCACTTTCAGTGTTTAACGGAAACAAGCGGAACTCTAAATTAGGATGTCCATACGGAACATGTATTGCGAATACATAGAAAGGAGGATTATTTACTGTATGATTATATGATAGCGGAAGAAACGGTGGTAGCAGTTACTTCTGTAAAATATCTGGGAGTATGCGTACGGAACGATTTGAAGTGGAATGATCATATAAAATTAATTGTTGGTAAGGCGGATGCCAGGTTGAGATTCATTGGGAGAGTCCTTAGAAAATGTAGTCCATCAACAAAGGAGGTGGCTTACAAAATACTCGTTCGACCTATACTTGAGTATTGTTCATCAGTGTGGGATCCGTACCAGATCGGGTTGACAGAGGAGATAGAGAAGATCCAAAGAAGAGCGGCGCGTTTCGTCACAGGGTTATTTGGTAAGCGTGATAGCGTTACGGAGATGTTTAGTAAACTCAAGTGGCAGACTCTGCAAGAGAGGCGCTCTGTATCGCGGTGTAGCTTGCTGTCCAGTTTTCGAGAGGGTGCGTTTCTGGATGAGGTATCGAATATATTGCTTCCCCCTACTTAAACCTCCCGAGGAGATCACGAATGTAAAATTAGAGAGATTCGAGCGCGCACGGAGGCTTTCCGGCAGTCGTTCTTCCCGCGAACCATACGCGACTGGAACAGGAAAGGGAGGTAATGACAGTGGCACGTAAAGTGCCCTCCGCCACAGATCGCTGGGTGGCTTGCGGACTATAAATGTAGATGTAGAATACAAAGCCCGCTTCTAGCGAAAAGAACCGATGTCGCCGCTAAACACAGTAAGCATCTTACTCGGAAGGTGATGGCTACGCCTCAGTAAAGATCTGTTACAATTCTGTGAAAACTTGTCTGTAGCGAGAGAAATGACACGTGCTCCCTTTAGTCTGGTCAGAGAACAGTGGCACTTGAGATATTCAGAGCACAGGCGTGCCAGCGCTTATAGACCGTGCGTGATTCTCTCCTTCGACTGGACTCGAGCCACAGTAACTCTCGACGCCGGGAGTGCAGACCAGCAGTTAGGATGAAGAGAAAATCTTTGCCTCACCATCCCCCCCCCCCTTCACCCACTCTAGTCTCCTTCCCCACTTCCCCCTGCCCGCCCTCGCTTCCTCGCAGTCTCCCTCGGCCCTCACCCAGAAGATTGTTCTTGCAGAGCTTTTGACGTTGATGTAATTTCACCTGGACTCTTTACGGCGAGCGAGCTAAAAACCGACGAACCTCCCTTCCTCCACCCCTGGCAAGACGGGGCACCCTTCTTCGTCTTCTCGTCAGACCTGCAGTCCGCCAACGCCCCCATCGCCACCACCACGCCTTCCTCTTTTCCGTTTTTGATTGGACGCGGCCATTTTATGAATTCACCATCAGCGCACACAGTTTTCCCGCTTTTCCCTCATTTTTTTGCTTAAAAAAGATTCTGCGCAGACTCCCTCGCAGGGGTGGCTGGGGGAGGGGAGGGGGTGCTGTGTGGGTGCGTCCCAGAGCGAGTGCTGCCCCGAGAGGGCGGTAGGGGGTGGATGGAGAAGGGTGGGGGAAGGCGGAGTGAGCGACGGAAGTGGGGGAGGTGGGCGGCGGGGAAGCCGCCGGTCTTCAAGAATTCAATTAAGTTGCGGAAAAGAGTTTTGATGCCGACTGGCAGTGGAGCGGCGCGCCTCCGCTAACGTGGTCAGTCAGCCGTCCGTCCAGACGAGACAGCCCCGGGCGCTCGCGGCTCGTGTAAAAGAACATCCCTCACGCGCCGCTTGCTAACTAATGGGTCCGAAGTGCTCTAGTTACTTGCGCCGGCAATCCGCCCGTTCGGCGATCCTTTTATCTTGCGAGTAATTTCTCAGGCCTTTTCCTGTCACCGGTCATGCGTCGCGATTGTTCCATCAATGTTCTTCCCTGAGCGGGAGGAGAATAAAATATCTAGCACAGCTTGTAGGGGGCTGTTGGGTGACCGTTATAAATGACAAGATTATCAGAAGATATGAAATCGAGGCATTAAATCAACTGTTAATCAGATTTCTTCTAACTTAAAAAATTGAACTACAATCGTTAAATTTTTCATCAAGAGGGTGGCACAGATGTCGTGCAAGGGCTGAAACGCCTCGTAATTTTTCTTATAATAAGTTAATTAAATTGTTTCTTTTTCAGAACTGCGAAGTACGTTTGGGATACACATTATGGAGAGACAGTCCTAAGCAGTACACGAGAAACTCACAGAACTTTATTTTGAAAATCAAAGATCCACCGTAAGTGAGGGGCAGCGTTAATGACAACCCCGAGACATGAGCTTGGGATTTACCGAGGAGCATTGCAAAGAATTTTAACGATATAGTTGAAATTTTGACGGGCCGAAGTGCAACTGGCACAGAGAATGAGTTCCGCAGATCCTCAAGTTCGTCTCAGGTTTGCAGTTTGCTTTTGAGATTTGGCGACGGAAAGAGAGGACTTCCAAAGAAAAATATAAGTCAACAACCAAGCAACTATCGAACAGCTCTTAAACAATATACGGACCGAGATTCGTGACGTACAGCCAGCAACAGTTCGCATAGTTATTGGACAGTGTACTGTGAAATCACTTTGCCAAGCTGCGAATGGCGCTAGTTTGAAGGATTCAGTGTTTTCAAATTTGCCAATCATGAACTTCGTATCGCATATAGGAATAATTGGTTATATACTATTGAAAGCCATACACGACTTCTGCGCAAGCCTGTATAAACTCATCCGCGTTCTTTTTTATCTCTTTCTCAACTCTAACCTAAAGAATTAGTTTTATTTTAGTTTTTAGCTTTCGTCACTAAACAGTTCCACGTAAAACCTAATTTTGATCAAGCGCCTATGTATCCAGCATGGGACTGAACTGATTCCCATGTCTGCTTAGATCGATGCTCACACGTTCATGGCCTCCAATCGTGACCGCGTGGTTTGAGCCGCCATGTCACGGATTGCGCGGCTCTCCCACCGGAGGTGCGAGTCCTTCCTCGGGACGCGCGCCGGTGACCTCAGCAGTTTAGTCCCTTAGGAATTCATACACATCTGAACATTTTCCAAGCGCATTGTCCACAATATTGAACACACAAACACGCACACGCACAACAGTCAAGAGCTGCTCATCAACGAGCGTAGGGATTCTCATCAGCCCAAAGACTATTTAGCATTCTGTCTCTGGTGAAACGGACTTCGTGAAGAGTACATACGCAACAAACTGAAGATCGACTGTAAGACGCTGCAAGAACCATTGGCTAAACACGACACAAGGTGCGAAATAAGCAGGAGTCGAAACATGCACTTTCTGTGGCTGGTAGTGGTGTAGCTGCAGTTCCCGTAATACTCGCCACACAGTACTCTGCGAAATATTAATTTCGCGTGCAACTGATCGACTGTTGATCGCTTATCCACACGAGTATGCATTCCATCTTCTAAGTCGATAGTCTTTGCAGTTAGTCGTCGTCCTCGGTCGTTTTATTGTGGTACCAACTGCACTGGTTCACTTAATTATTGGGACACTTTTGGAAAAATGGTGTGAGCCACATGTCTTTTACGCGGATATCTGGTCCGGTAAAATCTTTGCGTTTCTCTGCTGCTTCCATTTGCTTGTTCATACACGAAAATCCTGTCTAAGTTGCTTCACCAGGTACAAGTCCATTTGTTTAGGGCTGTTCAGCGTTAGTTCTTCAACTTGTAAATGCTGACGGCAGTCTGCTTCAGACATTGTATAGCAGAACTGCCCATGTCAGCACGTCGTCGATACTGGATAAGTTATCATCCCAAACCACTATCTAAGTGCTTGTCGGTATTGCCTACCGTACAATCTTAACAAGAACAGTACCGGTACAAGTATTGCACTGTCAGAGGTATCGGAACGATTTTCGGTCATAGCTTTCGACTCGGTCAGGATCCCTTACCTCAAACTGATACATTTACCCATCTCCATCATACGTGAAAGTTTGTAACATCATCACGGAATCATCCTATATTGCCTAACAGGTACAGGAGCACACTATTTTCTACGACAATTAGTACAAAGCTCAAGTCCAGCTGTTACAGTCTGCGGAATTCCGCACCAAGTCGGTGTAGATACGATAGCTGACAACTCAAAAGTCAGAGGGCACCTGCGAAAACACTGTTCAATGGGCAGAAGAACGCCATTATCTGCTCTGGCGATGCGCGTTTCCGCCCGAACGGGAAACAAAGGTCCGGCCGCGGAGCACAGCCAGTCACCACAATGGGCCGCGTCCCTCTCGTGTCCGACTGTCTATTGTACATCCCGCGTCCCAGGTAAAATATCCCGGCTTACAAGTATCGGCGAGGAATGCCGCCGCCGACGCCGCGTCGTTAATCACGGGCAGGACTCCGCCGCAAAATAGGGGACGGCCGGTCGGCTGGACGGCACTCCTCGTCCGAGCCGCCGAGTGGCTTGTTTGCTGGTCGCCGGAGTCGCGCATCCGTCCCCCGCAACATACCTGGCCTTAGCGTCAAGTAGCCACGAGAGAATCAGGAGGAGTCGCGCATGCACAACACCTGCGGGGAATCCGTGCTGAAATAAGCACCCGCCAGCTACCCAACTGCAGTGGTTAACAGCAGGAAAGAACATCGAAAGACGATGGTATGATAGCACGAGTTACTATGGGTGGCGCGTTTCTTTGGTCTGGGAGGAGGAACAAGAAATGTGATTTCCGACCACAACATCAACATCATTTTCCCAAAGGACAAGGGGTGTCAAGCAAAAGATGTATCTTCAAAAATTCTCTGTTTTGTATATGACGGTCACATATCTAAAATATCAACGTACCCCGACTGAGCACGAAACATACGTACATGGACGTGAAGGGGGGAACTCATGGTGTCAGCTGCACTTGGTGTAGAGTTGGCGCTCTCGAGTGAAAATGTGTGCCGGATCGGGATTCGAACCCGCGATCTCTCACTTACTAAACAGTTAACCACTGAGAGACCATACACAGTATTCGTCGCAATTGCGCCCCTTGGCCAGCCCACATTCCCATGTAGCGCCACCTATCCGCAAACCTCGTCCATGTCCTCCATGATGATCATGATCATGATTGGTTTGTGGGGCGCTCAACTAAGCCGTAATCAGCTCCCGTCCCATTTTTTACAAATTTCCATTTTTTACACAGCCCCATTTTTATACAGTTCAAGCTAGCCACTATCACGAATGATGATGTTGATGATGGTGGTGGTGGTGGTGGTGGTGGTGGTGGTGGTGGTGATGAAATGATGAGGACAACACAAAACCCAGTCCCCAGGCAGAGAAAATCCCCAACCCGGCCGGGAATCGAACCCGGGACCCCGTGATCCGGAGGCTCCATGTCCTCCATGCTCGCTACTTTGATACTCGCAGGACCTCCATGCTCGCTACTTTGATACTCGCAGGAGGTCTAACGTGATTGAGTATTTGCATTAAACGTCGTGGAGATTCATAGCTTACGAGGTGACTCAATTGTATGAATGCGTGGTGTCATGTTCGAAAGAATGGACATCACGCCGAATCCGTAGCTGTGATTAATATTATGTAAATTGAATGTATCACAACTGCGGATTACGCGTGGTGTCTGTTCCTATGGAAAAGTGCGAAAGAACAGCCACCACGCACTCATATAATGAACTCTGAGCTTCTAAACTATCAACATCGGATCCTAATTGGCATGAGTGGTACAAATTGTATACCGATGGTTCCAAAACATATGTCGCTGGCGGAGCCTCATTTGGTGATTTTCAAACATGGCATGGACAATATTTCATGCTGCCTTCTGAAGCGTCAATATTCACCGCAGAGTGGTACGCCGTTCATCAAGCTATACTTTACACCGTCGACTAACAAGTCGATAAGGTCTTAGTACGTACTGACTCGATGAGTGCCGTGCAGGGCAGCTGCCAATGCAAATTGTTAATTCTTTGGCACACGATGTACTGCAAAGTCTCAAAGGAGCTGCGTCAATGGATTTATCTTCAACGGATACCGGCACGTGTTGGATTTAGGGGCAATGAACGTGCAGAGCAACTGGCGAAACTACCCATCGACACACCCTTAGCATACAGTGATATTCGTAGTTGAATCGCCAAATAATCAAAACCGGAATGCACAAAGCTAAATGGAGAAAGACCGTAACATTGAAGGCACACGATATTGGGCGATCCAGCAACAAATTCCACGCCCCACTTTGTTTCTTAATTTGGCGCTCACGAGAAGAAAAACTGTTACTCTTAACAGACTAAGATAAGATCTTATGAAGACTTTATTAAAAGTAATTCCTTCTCCAGCATGCGATTTATGCCTCATTTACGGGGACAAATCCCAAGAACAGTTACACTGTGCAACACTTAAAAAATTATCCGCTATTCTTTTTCTTAGAGTACCTCTTAGTTCCATGAGAATGACCCGTTGCCTAATGTACCTTTCATGCCATTTCATTCATCTTTGTAACAGGAAACATTAAAATTTGAAGATCTCTCTAATGTTTGGTTTATGTATGTATATAATTGGATTTATGTAAATATTTCGCAGCTTTTATTTTAATGGTTCAGTCAGGTTATGGTACACTGACGACTCCTTATCTCGTTGAATTATGTTTTGCATTTTGTAATGAAATTAGATCACTGTTCTGCTTGTATCATTATGTGCAACAAATTTATGTGCGGAAATAAGAACTGCATGAAACCAAACGAAAAAAATTTGAAAATTCAGACTCGGCAACAAATTGTCAGTGCCGGTGGTCGGCCATCGAAAGTCAAGGACAGCTTTCTACGCTTCGTCGTACTGCATTTCCTACTTACTTTCCATCCCACTCGAAAATGTTACGATTTAAATAATCTATCTGCCCTCTCAGCATTATTTTGCACCATGGTACGATATTGTGACAACAACCTGCTTTGCACTAGCTGCGATCATTACAGGAAAAATGGCTGTGGTCGTGTAAATGATACTAACGCGCCGGCTGCTTTCAACAACAAAATATTTTTCGAGGACATGAGAATCACTTCACTAGGCAAGGGTATTAATTTAAACCGTAACGCAATGGACATTTACGAATCTACATAAACACTCCGCAAATCACAGTACAGTGCATGGCAAAGGGTACAGCGCACCAACATTATCGATTTTCTTTCCTATTCCATTCACATATCGAGCGAGAGGGAACTGTCTCCATGCCTCTGTTCGTGCCTTAATCTATTTTACCTTATTTGCATGATCTCTACGCGAATATACTTTGGTGGAAGTATAATGGTACAACGTACTCGACGTAGTACCAACGTAAAAATAGTGACATAATCCCAAAACTTTGGACTAAATATGTGATAATACATGCGTTTGATGAAACGTAATGTGGAAACTCTTAAAGCTTTTCAAATAAACGTTATTAACATTTTACATCTTTACTCTTCATGTCTACACATTTATTCCTCAATATAATCGCCCTTGCGTCATGGAGTCGAGTGCATTTCGCCCAACGAGAGAGCCGTTTGTTGATACCGTCACTCTACAATATTTGACCATGTCGACTGAGCCACAACCTTACCTCTGCTTGCACCGCCGGCCGCGGTGACCGAGCGGTTCTAGGCGCTTCACTCGGGAACAGCGCGACTGCTACGGTCGCAGGTTCGAATCCTGCCCCGGGCATCGATGTGTGTGATGTCCTTAGGTTAATTAGGTTTAAGTAGTTCTAAGTTCTAGGGGACTGATGACTTCAGATGTTAAGTCCCATAGTGCTCAGAGCCATTTGAACCATTTTTTGCTGCCCAGCCTCGTAGACACTGCTGTTTACCTTCAACAGTCACTCGACGTAATTATTACGACGGACTTCAGACATGCAGTCACGGTCAATTTTGATGAGAAGCATTTCAAAGGCGATGACCGCCTCGAGCAATATACTCCCAATGACATCAGGATTCTGTTTCCAGATTTAGGTAGGTGGACGTCTTCATCCTGATATTATTTTAACTGAGAACTCCAGAAAACTCACCGATTACACTCGGTACATAAAGATAAACAACGACGAAAATACTAGACAAGTATTTCGGTGACGTCGTACCTGTTTGTGATGTAAACGTCACATAAATTCTCAAGAACAAGTATTTTGCGAACATGACCGCGGTTTGTGCGAAGTGTCTTGGATCACTGGATCAATGAAGAACGTTAGTCAGAAAGTGTAATTAAAAGAACCCACTTTACGCTATCTTCAGCAAAAACTGTAAACTAATATTCCTGGAAATATGAGTGGACTTCTGACTTTGTCTTACATGTTATTGGGATTGTTGAGCAATCGGCTAAGAATATCTACGGAGACCATTCGACATTCTCCTTGCGAAGAACATCTCATTTATGCAACACTACCTTAGAACACTGAACTGTAAGATGTATATAAGGAGGATGACCAAGTAATATTATTTTTTAATATGAAAAATAAAAAAAAATAAGAAAAGGAGCACTTAAGCTGAAACTAAACTGGAGCCTTGTTTGAACATAACAGTCCTTCAGTGTATACGATTCTACTAGAGGATATTACATCCCAGCTGTCCTACGATTTGCAACTACGATCGATTGGCCAGTTGTGGGGCAACGTCAAGTGTATACATTTAAGTCTTAAGTATAGTTTATTCTATATACAAAATGCTTTTTCTGCTGTGGGAGTAAACTCATGTTCCACAAAGAAAGGCAGTAAAAAAATCGAATGTTATCAGTTCTGAAACGCAAGTATTCTCATTACTGTATAAGAATCGAAATGCCATTTCACACGAACAGCAAGTCGGTCCTGTTATCAGACTGCTTTTCACTACTGTATCTGCTTCGAAAGCTGAGAACACCAGTACACTCCCACCTGTCGCTGTTTACGCCGATGTACTGAACTGGACAAACAGGCCAGTGCTGACACCATCACCGCCATAATTGCCCCCACTCTGTAAAATACCGGAGCAATTGGCCTCGAGCGTTTGGGTGCATAAACATCACTCTCCCTTTGTTTGCCTTAGTTATAACCTAGTTACACGCCAGAATTCCCGTCCCCTGTAACGGGGTGCTAGAAAGTCGACCGGGTAATTCAGCCCCTTCCGCGAACAGCCTATTCTTGATCAGGTGCGTATCAGAAACCCCGCGAGAAGTAACGGATGTCGGCAGTGTCGATGCAAATATGAAAGCGCTTGATATAAACGGATGCTACGCCATCGTTAATGCTCGTCGCACGCTGACAAGTGTTAGCTCGGCTGTGACAAGCTCGGATTGTCGAACAAGTGATAACTTACTTAGCCGCTATCACAATTTCCCTTGAATTTTGAAAAACATTTAGTATTCAGGATGAAACATGAGTAATACCAAGATTTCTCAGGGCTATGCGCATTCAATTTTGGGTAACTCTATGCCAGTAATTCAATAAGTCAATCAGATACCAGTACCGGTGGGCGTGTAATACTCAAGCAAAAGGAATCGGACCGGGAAAAGTGACAACATCAATTTTACATTGTCTCTGAAAAAGAAACCTAGGAACGAGTACTACACTTGTCAGACAGCGTTGTGTGGATGTCTTTACTTGGAGTAATCCGCCTTCTGTGTGGTTCAATGCGGCCCACTACATATTCCTCTCTAGTGCCAACTTCTTCATCTCAGAGCAGTAATTGCACCTTACGTCCTCAATTATTTGTTGAATGCATCTCTGTCTTTCCCTTACAGTTTTGATCCTCTACAGCTGCCTCTAGTATCAAACGTTATTTCTTAATACGTTTCCTATTATCCTGCCCTTCTTCCCGTCAGTTTTTTTCCATTATGTTCCTACCTCTACCGATTCTGCTCAGAACGTAATTCCTTATCTCATCACTCGAGCTAATTTTCAACATCCTTCCCTAGCGTCTCGTCTGCAGTCCCTCCATTTTCTTCTTTTCCGGCTTCAGTTCATAATTCACTACGATACAACGTCGTGTTCCGAACGTACGTTCTCAGAAATTTCTTCGACAAATTAACGCCAATGTTTAATATTAGCAGGCAAGGAATGTTCTCTTTCCGTATGCTTTTGGTGTCGTCCTTGCTTCGTGGGTGGTGTATTAACTTGGTTCCAAAGTTACAAAATTTCTTAACTTGGTCTATTTCGTGATCATTATTTTTGATGATAAGTTTATCGCTAATCTCATTCACTATTTTTGATGATAAGTTTATAGCTAATCGCACTGCTGCAAGTCCTCATTACTTGCGTCTTACTTCTTTTTACTCGAACAAAGGAAGGAAGATTCGGTTTAACGTCCCATCGACATCGAGATCATTAGAGACGCCGTGCGCTTTGTAACGATCCATCCTGGCCATTTGCCTGGAGTGATTTAGGTAAATCACGGAAAACCTAAATCTGGGTGGCCGGACGCGGGTTTGAATCGTCGCCCTGCCGAATGCAAGTCTAGTGTGCTAAGCACTGCGCCTTCTCGCTCGGTGTTTACTCGCAATCCATATTCTGTCCTAATTAAGACTGTGTATTCCATTCAACACACCTTGCAATTCTTCCTCGCTTCCACTGAGGACACCCATGTGATCAGTGAATATTAAAACCCATGTGATCGGTGAATATTACTGATATCCTTTCACTGTGAATTTTAATCCCACTCTTGAACCTATAATTATTTTCGTTGCTACTTCTTCTATGTGTAGAATGAATAGAAGGAGCGACTGATTACATTCCTGTCCTACGCCCTTCTCTTAATTCGTGAACTTCGTTCTTGGCCCCCCATTCAACTTGAAAAGCTGTATTACGTGTCATTGGCATATAGCGCCAGGATTGGGGAAGTAACATGAAGAAAAGTGCTTGCAAGTTGTGTTAATTGTGGTAGTATTCACTGCAGAGCCACTTAAAACGCTCTTTTGCGACAAAAAGAGCACGTTGATGATGATGAAGAATGACGAATAACCCGACAAGTGCTTTCCATGTGCAGTACATGTTCGGTAATATTTATTTATATCCCCATGTAGTGAGCGTTTCAGATTCATAACTGCAGGTCTCCTGATTTCCCCAAACGAAACCATGCGATGATTAGGAGCCATCGAAGTGGCAGAAAAGTCGTTACAATAGTTTGGAACCGAAGGACTGCCGGCCGGAGTCGCCGTGCGGTTCTAGGCGCTACAGTCTGGAGCCGAGCGACCGCTACGGTCGCAGGTTCGAATTCTGCCTCGGGCATGGACGTGTGTGATGTCCTTAGGTTAGTTAGGTTTAATTAGTTCTAAGTTCTAGGCGACTTATGATCTCAGAAGTTAAGTCGCATAGTTCTCAGAGCCATTTGAACCATTTTTGAACCGAAAGACTGAAAGAAAACTGGAAGGATGGAGTTCAACAATGTGCCGAAATTGATGTACATCAGGCGATGACAACGAAATTGGATTAAGAAATGAGACACTAGTAGTAGTAGTAGTAGTAGTAGTAGTAGTAGTAGTAGTGATGGAATTTTGTTATACGAGCAGCAAAATAACTGAGATGGCCGAAGTTGGGAGAATACACAATGCAGACACAATATCAAGAGAATTGTTAGCGAAAATGAGAAGAAATTTGCTACCATTGGATATAGGTTTAAGTGTTTGGAAGCCATTTGCGACGGTACTTGTCTGGAATGTAGCTTTGAACGTGACGATAAACATTCAGAGAAGTGGAGATCAGAGATTCTGAAATGTCGTGCTACATACGAATGCTGCAAATTTTATAGGTAGATCGTATAACTAATGAGGAAGTGCTGAAGGGAACTCAGGAGAAAAGAAATTTTTAGTACGGAAGGTATTAATTGACAGGACGCGTTTTGAGACATCAAGGAATTGTCAGTTTGGCAGTGTAGCGTAGGAAACTGCAACAAACCATGGATTGTTGAAGGAACAACTCCTGCCTTTTCGTGGACTGCTGTAGATGGCACGGTAGAGAAACTAAAGGAACAACTCAAGTCAAAGTTTTTGTAATGGAATATCAATTATGTAAGAAATGTGGGTGTTGTTTGTCATCGTAACCAAAAAATTATGCACTACAACTTGTTTCCGATAAAAAAAAGTGTATTACATATCTTCCAAAGTAGCAAAGATGTATTCTTCCTGAAGTATTAAAAAAAAAAAAAAAGAAAAAGAAAACGCGTGTCGACGGCCAATGGGCAGACACGGTTAATTCGCGTTGCAGTAACCTGGCTACTTGTTTTTGAAGCGCCGTCTCAGTTTGGCGCTCTATTCGGGCGAATACGCCTGTGGGAGTAGCGAGCGGGCACTGGCGGCAGCGCGCAGAAACAGCGGCGACAGACGGAAGCTTGGCAGCTTCCCAGTAGATGGCAGGCCGGAAGCTAATCGAGGGGGTGCACACGTGGGGCAGGTCAAGGGTTGCGCCCTCCACTGCCGCTTCGGCCGCGGACTTCGACGGGCGAGCAGGTACCCACGTAGTAGAATAAGCCCGTGGCGCGTGCTGCAACATCCCAGGAATGTGACGCTGCTGCTTGTATAATTAAAAGCGAGGAACTTTGCGAAACTTTGATATCACTGCCTAGATAACTTCGTAACAGAGATAAAGGGCATACCTGTAATCTTTGCTTGAACGAACGCGACAACTTCTAACAAATCTACTTCGCATGTTGCAAAAGATTAAAAATCCTGTGACGCAGCAAATTTCAGCACACCGCTACGTCTCGCATGGCGGACCGATATTTCTGACGCGGTCTGAATAAAAGAATGTCAAACAAGGACCGAATTTGACAGACAGGATACGTACGTCGTTTTCGTTATCGTATCTCTGTTTTTCCCCTGTGTCTTCCTGCTTTTCGAATAAAGAAAGCACTTCTTCATCACATTTTCTGAAAGGGAAAACGAGCGATATCCACGTGGGTTCGAGATGTTTTGTACACTTTCCAGCCTCTATTATTGAAACTGAAGGAATATTCCAATTTAAAACATGTGTTTGTCTACACCAATGCGTCAGAAATATTCGCTAAAATATGAAAAGGCACACAGTTTCGTAATATTGGACTTCATTAACTGTTTGCGGTAAGTTTCCTAGTAAATACAAGTATCTCCTGGACAGTCAATGAATTTCAGTTTCATATATGTAGAGAACTGCATATAGTTTAGCTTATATGAATTTGCCCTTCATAGTGTCATATTGTGTGCAATCACAGCCTCACCATAATTGCACTGTGTGAGTCCTCCTACCGATAATGTACCGATGTGTTTACAGTTTTACTGTGAGATTAATTAAGGATGCATTCTTACGTCACCCTGTGAAGGAATAATAGGCTTCAAAAGCCTAGTGGTTCAGCGAGAGGTAGGAAAAACTACTCTTCATCGTTACGTTGCATTTGACGAAAAGAGGGATACTATTTCCATATATTATGTTCCTCCGTACAGTACTGCGTCATTTTTTTTTTCCTTTGTATTATCTGAACAAACACATTCGTAGTTTATATCCGTACTGAATCAGCTTGTTTCTTCACACAAAAATACCTACAATACGATCTACCATTACAGAAACGCAGAGACGCATTTTTACGTGCGAAACGCAATTCTATACAATTTCTTCGAGAAACTTGCATCTTAGCTGAACACCAGCATTAATCTAGAGATACCGATAAGGCGAATTCCAATGGTATTTTATAGCATAATAATAAACTAAATAAGAAAAGGAGGTGGGAAGATACCACGGAACAAACATCAGCAAGATAAAAAAACAGAAGAATGAACCATTAACTCGGTGAATTCCAATGCCTTTCCATTAATCAAAAATGGGACTGTTATACAGCAAACAAAGGCGAGAGGGTACAATTCGAGAAGAGTGTGAAACAACAGTACACTCTTCAATAGAAACATCCCAGCATTCAAGAAAATTTCATTGAACTTGTTGCCATAACACGAGATCTATTTTGCAGTATTTTTTTAAAAAACAGGTTGAATATTATACATTTTTCGTCCTATTTAAATACCGTTTTTATCAAATATTTAAAAAAAATTGATTGATAACAATGAATTACAACGACAATTGAGGGAACTGGATCTTTTAACAAATAAAATAGAAAGTCTTAACCGGAAACAAGTCATTAGGATGAAGAAAGGAGTAATTCCTCCAACAATTCCGTTCCAGGAGGTGGGGGAGGGAGGAGGAGGCTTGGAATAAAGGAGGATGAACGTTTAACGCGGCCCGTCAACGTCGAGGTTATTAGGGTTGGAGCACAAGCTCGGACTGAGGAATGATTTCGGCTGTGAACGTTCAAAGTAACAAACCCGGTATTCACCGTAAGACATTTCCCTAAATCTGGTTGGCCGGGAGAGGATTTGAATCGCTGTCTAGTGTTTTACCATTGCGCCACATACCTCGGCGTGTGGCAGTGAAAATAACTGATCGCTAGGCCACGGAAACGGTTGCAAGGTAAGGTATTGGATAAACGAGTTAGTATGCCTGAATAAATACAATATGATGAGAGGCGTGTGGGAGATAAAATTTAAAACTAACGGAAGTGTTGTCTTGGCAAAGATTATGTAGAAAAGCAAACGAGGATCACACGTCACTGTCGATAAGGAAGTTCATTAGCCACGAGGTATAGTATTGTTTCAAGACACTTCCCCCCCCCCCCCCTCCCGCTCTGAGACCTTTCTTAGTCTTCGTAAAATGGCTTCTCCAAAGTTTCGACCAACAGCTTCAAACCAGTAAATCCCCGATTCTAGAAAGAGTCCTAGTCCCATGTTCTAAATAGCGTCAAATGCTAATTGCTAATACGTTAATGTGATAAATATTTGACGTTAAGCATGTGAGATAGAAAAAGTTTAGGAAATGTTTGAATTCATGCTGAAAGTCTGTCGGAAGTCGCTAAGTGCTCTCATTATGAAACAGTGGATGAATATAGTCTGGGCAATTTGTGCTCCATTTTAAGCAAAAGCAAGTTTTCAGCATATAGGTTTTATAACATCGTACCTCCTCATCTGTGTGTTGAGCAATGATATGATTTTGCAGGTAAGTTCAGTGGTATATGCGGATACTGTCTGTAGACTGTGTTGCGAAGAGAGTCGGTAGTAAAGGAGTAATAAATTAAAATTTCGTATCTGATGCTGCAAATTTTTCTGCATGCATAGCGAAAAAGTTTTTTTTTTTTCCTGTCATCATTTGTGGGGAACATCTGAAAGAATAATTTCGTAAAATGTTTGAAATTAGGTGGACGTCGCTCAGTGCTTTCATTCTCATTCTCAAATATTGGACTCAATAGGGTAGGGTATTTGCGGGTCGCGAGTTACGCTGCCTTAAGACAAAAAATGGTTCTAATGGCTCTGAGCACTATGGGACTTAACTTCTGAGGTCATCAGTCCCCTAGAACTCATAACTACTTAAACCTAACTAAGGACATCACACACATCCATGCCCGAGGCAGGATTCGAACCTGCGACAGTAGCGGTCGCGCGGTTCTAGACTGTAGCGCCTAGAACCGCTCGGCCACTCCGGCCGGCGCCTTAACACAAACATACAGATTGTAACTGTAATAGGTCTCTTACTGTATTAAGCTTTTAACGTGAGGCCTCTTAATCATTAAATTAAGACAATATTTTAAATTTTTTAACCCGGTCAGCAACGACACAGAATACTGAAAATCAAATTTTTGTTGTCCCTGGAGGCTGTTAGATAGGAAACCTGCAACTAGTATTGGGTTCCGAAATAGTCGGTAGTATATTATGTACATACATAAATGAAATGATCGTACGGTATTACTGGGGCTGTACGACCGCCCTGGTGCAAATCTTTCTATGTGGCACGACTTCGGCGACTAGCGCGTCGATGAAGATGAAATGATTGGAGCAACGCAGACAGTCACCGAGCGAAGAAATTCTCCGACCCGACCGGGAATGGAAGCCGGGGCCCCACGATCTAGAGACAGCGACGCAAAGAACACGAGCTGCGGACAATACATAAATAATAGACGGTTAATCAAGACCGCGCCCAGCTCCTTTAACGGACCGGGTAGAATTCAAACGCATGATCCGCGACTAATGTCTAGAATCTCGAGGGCCGTTACACACTCGGGAGAAGGGACGGAAAAATGTCCGTGCCTAATTACAGACTGGAGACAGGTAATAAAAGGCGACACAGAACGGGAGATCGGTATCTCGGCGTGGCCGCGCGGGGCAAGCAGTGCAGAATCTCGGCGCGGCGGGGAGAGACAGACAGCTGCGCCTGGAGCCGCAGATGTGCGGCCCGCACGGGTCGGCTACTTTCGATATTTTAGCGGCGACAAAACAACACGTCGGCACACCGGGAGGGGGCAGCAGCTGCGGGCGCAGAAGCGGCCGCTCCGTGCCGCAGCTCGCAACAACAGTTTCACCTCATCTGGACACTACCCACCTACGACGAAGACGCGAAACTAGTGAGAAAGAAAAAAAATCCGTTAATACTGGATTATAGTGTCGCATCAGAGACGATAACCGCTCGAGGACGCACTAAAATTGCACAAACTGTAAAACTGGACAGGAATTCTTTAAGAAGGAAATCGGTGTAAATATTTGTAAAGTGACTTCCAGCCTTCGAAAAATAAGGTACCACGGTCCTATACAACCCTTATGCACTCCACTGGTATCTACTAGCACTCGTGCGGTAGGCCTCTGCCAGTTTCCCCTATGACTTACTAGCGGGTGCGGCTGCACACGATATCATTTGCTCGTCGCAGCAGGAATTCAACACCGTAAGTTGCTACCGTACTATAATTACGGGATTCTGATACCACAGTTCCGTGTTCTTCCGCTTATCCGCCCAATTTTCCAGGCTCAAACTAGTACGTTCCTCAGTGATGACCCGTGAATATCTTAAGATCATTGATGGATCTTTCAACATCAATTGCATTTGACGTTGTCTGGATATGAGCCTTATGGAACGGTCTGAGATCGCATTCGTTTAATGGCTTTATATAATCCATGTCTCCTTCATAGTAGACACTATTAGTTTTTTTCACTAAATGGCCTCTAATTCGTATGTATGTTGTTGTAGGTTAACGTGAAGATACGTTTCATTATCGCGAAACTGGTTATACCTTGATCCCACACAGTTTTTTAGATTTTACCACAAACCTTCTTTTTATAAAAAAAAAAAAAAAGAAAAAAATCTTTTAACTATGCGTTCGGAAAGTAGAGTTGACTTCACATTTCTACACATACAGAATTTTCAGAGCTTTCACAACCATCTTCTAACAAAATTGCGGGCCTATGTACTTACGACTCATCAGTGCGAATGGATTCGTGATTTTGTCACAAATACCACAGCTAGCAGTAACTGACTGGAAGTCATCTAGTAACAGAAGTTTCCACTGGTGTTCCCCGAAGAAGCTTTGTGTGTCCTCTGCCGTTCTTACTCTACATAAACGATTTAGGAGACAATCTGAGCAGCCCTCGTAGATCGTTTACAGATGACGCTGTAGATAATAAATATATCAGGAGATTAAAACAAATTGCAAAATTCTCTGCATTATACGGGGTGTCTCATATTCACGATATAACAACAACGATCATTCGAAGCAAAAAAGTCTAGTAAACATGGGCCCTAAGACGCAGAAAAACTGCCCAGTAAACGTGGTTTCTAAGATGCACACCTTAAGAAGTATGAGCAATTGTTCAGTAGAAGATATGTGCTTCACAGTAGCGAAGATGAACAAGTGTTCGTAGCTTTTTAGATATGCATTTCGGAGCCAATATGTGCTACACTTTGTTGCTTCGAATCATCATTGCCGTCATATCCTGAATATTAACTATTCTTCCTAGAGCACCATGTACATTTGGATGAGTCAAAAATCGCAACTGACCCTCAGCACTAAGAAATGTGTACTAAAAACAAAATCGTTATACAGTATTCCGATCACGCAATAAATCACACACATTTAAAGGTTGTCGACTGAATTAAATACCTAGCGCTCACAATTACCAACAACTTGAACTGGAAACGTCACACACAAAATGTTAAGGGGTCACGTGAATCAAAGACAGCGTTTATTGGCAGAATCTACCTAAGAGACTGCCTACACCACGCTTGTCCGGACTCTTCTGGAGTCTTGCTAAGCGGTATGGATCTTTACAGGACAAGACTGGAGAAGCACAACAAAACAGTTTAAAGAAAGGTAACCTTATTTTGTATTATAGTGAAACAAGGGAGACAGTGTTGAGGAGGCAATCATTGAAACAAACGCGTGTTCTATTGTGGCGAGAGTTTTTCGTGAAATTTCCATCACCTACTTCTCCTCCGAATGTCAAAATATCTTGCTGACTCCCACCTACATAGGGAGAAATGGCCATCGCAATAAAATACGATAAATCAGGGCTCTAACGAATAGATGTAGGAGTTCATTTTTTCCCACGTGCTATTCGAGAGTGGAGCGCTCGAGTAGTAGTCCCAGAACAGCTTTATGAGTCCTCAGGCAAACACGGATGAGTAAACTGCAGACTAATGATGTAGATGTAGACGAGCCTTACACAGAAATTGACGAGTTCACAACATCACGCGCAAGGCGCTTGAAATTAAATGGCCTTCTTTAGAGAAGGAAGGAGAAAACACTTAGCAAAATACTTCTTAACACTGTTAATTCAAATCTCAAAATCATTCGATTAGAAGAAACTAAATATGATTCACAAGATGTGAATACCACAGAAGCCATAACAAATCGTGTAGTCCTCGCAACACTAATTACAAAGCACAGTTTTAGGAAGAAACTTAAATACAATACTGGCAAGAAATGTTCATGAGAAGGGAAGAGAAAGCATAGTGAATTAATGCAGAGAGCTTCGGAACATATGATGCGACGTAGCGGTCGCGCGGTTCCAGACTCTAGCGCCTAGAACCGCTCGGCCACCCCGGCCAGCTCTCCTATTTTGAATGCTTCTGGTGCGTAATCAGGGTCACTGTCATTTCAGCCTGAAATAAAGGACCGAATGTTCCAGAAACTGAAGAGGTAAGCTGTAAAAGCCCTGTAATGTCACAGTGGTAGAGGTAGGGCGCTGCTGAGCTTAGTGACATATATAAGGATGTGAACACAGAGATTTGGGTAAGGCAAACACAACAAAAAATGGAGCAATCGATAATGGGGGGGGGGGGGGGGGGGAGAACTGAACACCATATACTGCTGAGTAGTCTGCGACTGGTACATGACAATGCAGAAGAAAATAAGCTGGGCTGTTTCATTCTTCCATTTGTGATTACTGTACTACGATGAAGTAATTCATTCCTCCTCTAGCAACTTAGCGCGTTAACAATGACGGCGGTGTCCAGCGAGAAGAATTGCTCTCTATAACTCTCGCAATTCCACAGAAATGGTAGTCATCTACTTTTCTATTGCAGATTCCACAGATTGCTCACTGCAGAGGTACCAATACCTTTTAAACACTGAAAGACAGCGGGTGGGTTAATGATACACGCAGTATTTTGTAGGTGGCGAAGTGGCACATTTGAATCGTAGATCAACTACTCCACAGAAAAGAAAATGGAATTAATATGTAAGGCACTTGGAAACAAAATTACGAATCATCGTTGTGGCTACAGACTCGCGTTTCAGATTTGAAACTTCCGAGCTTGCTTACTCGACAAAGAATGTTTTGCACAGGCTCCAAAGAGCCTCTTAACCACTGTACTTACTTGTCCAACTGTTCACGTTATCAAAGATGTAGCCTAAATTTAACGATAGAAGCACAAAAGCAATAAACAGGACAAGAATTTGTAATATAAGCAAGAGGAAAATATTAAAAATACATATTAAATGACAGAATGATGCAAGTAATTTGGTAAGATAGGAAACGTAATTCGGTTAGAAACTAAAACTGAAGCACGAACATGTGTACCATAGGATGAACGCAGATCATATTCGGATGACAAATATGAATAAGCCACAAGGAATCTATAGCTTATATTTTAATAGGCCGGTTGTAAGATTAAGTTATAGCAGAACGTCGGCACGAACAACCAAAAAGGCCATCTTTACAAATAGCATGGCACAATCAGCACGCTAATGAGAGAAAAGTTGTGCAATTACTTGAACATTTATTGCTTCAGTAGAAAGTCTATGAAACGTGTATGAGTAGAATAGTCTACCGTCAACTGCCGTATCAAGACTCTATTGAGCAATATGCTAGAGATATCAAACTTTTTCTGCACAAGGTAACAGTGGGTAACTTCATGCGGAGTTCGTGTAAATGATGCGACAGACGCGATAAGGAAAGGAATCTCACATGCAGCATACGCAGGAAGGTCGTTACATTCTGAGCTAATAAAAAATAGACGGCGCACATACGTCTGCAACGTGTAGAGAGGCAATCCCTTTGGAAGCAGTGAACTCGATTGACTGTTACCGGTGCTGCAGGAAGGAGCAACTGCCCTTCGCCGGGCAATGTTGCAAAACTCAATTAACAAGTATCAAATTGCTGCCCATCATTGTATAACACTGTCGGGTAGTTAAACGTAATTTTCGCGTTTAACCTCCGACAACGACGTTGCTTGGCAAACTTCGCCGTTATATCTCTCGTACACATGTTCCTTATAAATCGCGAATGACTCTTTCTTTTTAACTTAGAGACATCGTTTTTGATTTCTCGAAGGCAACCATAGATTCAATAACATGGTTCCAATCTTTCGCTCTTGCTCTCTTGAGTATTTGCTTGATGAATGAAGACATTCTGAAATGTAAGTAGTGGTTCAAATGGCTCTGAGCACTATGGGACTCAACATCTTAGGTCATAAGTCCCCTAGAACTTAGAATTAACTAACCTAAGGACATCACACACACCCATGCCCGACGCAGGATTCGAACCTCCGACCGTAGCAGTCCCGCGGTTCCGGACTGCAGCGCCAGAACCGCTAGACCACCGCGGCCGGCGAAATGTAAGTAGTACTGTCATTTCTAACTATGTGAATAATAAAGAGGTATGAAGATAACAACCGATATATTCCCCTGCAGTTGCAAAGTGCGTGATGATAATAGCACACATTTGTGAGTGGATTCTTACTGTTAAGTAGGAAAAAAAGCGCAACGTCCCACGACCAATCTTTGCAGTATTCCGTCTTAACTTCTGACGCAACGTTTCAGAGTTGATGTTGCCTTTCCACATTACAAAAAAACAAGCTACTGCAACAGTTCACGATTTGGTACAAAATATGTTTCTCAGCAGAACGTTATCCGTCGTGTTCTAAGCCTATGCGGACTCACTTAAACTGTCAGTACAGGTTTGATAAGAGTCTTCATTTAGTGCACAACGGTCGTACAAATGCATTATTAATTATGTGAACGTAACTACGTAGAATTAAGTCACTGATATTACATGATTATCAATACCTGAGGCTGCAAAGTTATATTTTTTCCATTCAAAATATCGATTCAGTCTACGGAACCTAGAGGGTTAACTTCAAAATTCGTTAAGTATTTTATAACTCCTGCCTGTCACAGTTCCATTAATCTGACTAAACTTAATCATCTTTGCTCTTCTAGTTACGTTCACACACGCGATGAAAGAATGACAAGTTATCCAACTGAAAGAAACTATTTTTAAACAATGTAAGAGGGTACGTATTATTATCATTGAACAATTAGAGATGTTGGCCATTAATATATTCAGTAAATCTTTAAAAAAAAAAGAACATACTGGCGTAAACTTCTTTAAAACTGACAATGAATTGAGGACATTTAATATTTTAAACTCACAACTCAGTATGACGGCATCTGCTCTGCTTTTGAAAACCATGTAGAAAGCGCATAGGGGAAGTAAATTCGACTTTATAAAAACGATTTTTAAGATACCTGTAAACGTGCGTTTAACGTATGCGCACAGGGAAATAATAGATTGTAACTCCATAAGCACCTCGTCTTCTCATTATCTCTTACGTACTGAATCTGTTCACAGAGCTACATGTGTCGGAATCTTGATATCGGCGTTACGATAACCGACGTAGCCAGTCCTATCACGCGAGATAAAACACAGCAACCACACTATTTTTGGACTTGTCTGACGGCGATTAATTAATTGAGGCA
Source organism: Schistocerca nitens (assembly GCF_023898315.1). Taxonomy (NCBI): domain Eukaryota; kingdom Metazoa; phylum Arthropoda; class Insecta; order Orthoptera; family Acrididae; genus Schistocerca; species Schistocerca nitens. The sequence goes on along the minus strand of NC_064617.1, from coordinate 186,653,530 downwards.
CTGGACGACCAGTAGATTATCTCACTTACTCGAAAACAGCACGTGATGAGAAAATTATCCTAGAATGGCTCATCGGACGCGAGCAGAGAGGGCAAAAAAAAGATGAGTGAACCGTGCGGCAACCAAGTAGGCGCAAAATGTAATTGCGTCCAAGTCGCCAAGCAGGCGACAGCAGGAGATGGTCGCCTTATCGAGAGCTATCACGGAACTGTGTCCCGCCAGACCACAGAACGAGCTGCGCTAACGACCTTTCCATTTAAAAATATAATTTCAGCGCGGGGTTTTACTCCTCCGGAGTCATTAGGCAGTGAAGCTGCAGATAACATGTTTATTCCACATAGCTCGGCAGTTAGTAATTCACGGGGGGAAGAGTACCGGATGGACGTTGCCACACTTAAATGTCTCCTTCGAGGTCCTGCCTTCCAAGGTAAAGATGTGGCCCAGCTCCGTGTGAAGCACTTGCTGGTGCTGGGTTTGCTATCGCAGCTGCATACAGAAGCCTTCAGTGGCACAGAATTCCCGAGGGATGGATGGCCGCGTACATCTCCAAAACACACACACACACAAACACAAACGCACACACACAACTAACAATAAGCACAATACGCACTATCCCAAAGCTGTTATCCCTGATGTGAACATGACTATTGTAAATATTTCATAATTATCTCTTGGCCCTAAAAAACGAGACCAGTGAACCAGTAACCAGTGAGTTTGTGAGCTGAAGATTGAAATAATCATCATTTTATCATTTTTATATAACATGATTTAACGATAATAGCATGTTATCGCTGTATCTCAGATTGTTTGTTTCACGTTCTCTTTAGACTATTACATCGGTATTTAATTATACACTTTATCACGCCGCCTGCAGACAAACATGCATCTTCAAAGTGAGTATCAATTACTACGCCGAGGACAACTTCCGACGTAACGCCTACTGTTTCAACTTGTTTGTCATCCAATCACACTGGTTTTAATGTCTCGCAATCATGTGCAATGCGATTTACAAAAGGCGAATGCCTGTAACAGAAGAATATGGGAAGGTCATTTCTGCATTACCTATTGTGTACATATCACTGTTTTATGTACACCCGTGACAGGATGTGTTCCCATTTGTTTATTATCCAGACGGAGGTACGCCTAATTCAACAGTCCTGTTCCACGCTTATCATTATCACTGTTTGCGTACTATACACTTAACACTGCCAAACATCATTTTTATTAATTTGACACGTACTTAATTTGTTTCAAAAACGATTGGTCTGCGTAGAAGTGCGCAAATAACAACAATGAACCTCACATCCGACCCAAACAAAGGTGTTCAGAAAGGCTACTGCAAAATTCAAATGACAAAAATTCTACTTCACTGTGAAGGAAAATGACTCTTTGTACGCTTCCGTGCTGTCGTCAATGGAAATAAGAACATAGTTTAACCTAAAATATGTCTGTTATCGTCAAACACACCGAAGTTACAAAAAAATGGCTCTGAGCACTATGGGACTCAACTGCTGAGGTCATTAGTCCCCTAGAACTTAGAACTAGTTAAACCTAACTAACCTAAGGACATCACAAACAGCCATGCCCGAGGCAGGATTCGAACCTGCGACCGTAGCGGTCTTGCGGTTCCAGACTGCAGCGCCTTTAACCGCACGGCCACTTCGGCCGGCACCGAAGTTACAAATCAGTATGAACACTCACTGATGTAACCGTTCTCGGAGTTAAACACAAACCAGCATTTTCTAATAGCGAGCTGCTGGTAATACATAAACATTAAGGGCTAAACGTCACATTGTCAAAAAAATGTTCAAATGTGTGTGAAATCTTATGGGACTTAACTGATAAGGTCATCAGTCCCAAAGCTTACACACTACTTAACCTAAATTATCCTAAGGACAAACACACACACACCCATGCCCGAGGGACGACTCGAACCTCCGCCGGGAAAAGCCACACAGTCCACGACTGCAGCGCCCTAGACCGCTCGGCTAATCAAGCGCGGCTCACATTGCCAAGAAGGCAATTTTAGACGGAGCAAACCTCAGATCTCATAACGATAGGCAAAGAAAATCAGCAAAATTGTTTTCAAAGAGACGAAATTAATACAGAAGAAAAGAACCAAATATATCTATAATATAAAACACGAGACTGATGGTAACGAGCCACAAATGTCGTACAAGCCAAAATATGTAAGTTACCAAGGATTAGGCATGATACACACTGACCTGTGACAATCTTTGCTAACTCGCACGAAAAGCGTAAAAGACTGCAATGTAATCAAAGCCAATGACCCGCCAATTTGCTTCTCTGGTAGTAACGAATGAATTTGGGGCAGTGGAGAACTTCGACTAACGTTACTGCGATCTACCTTCTGCTGAAGAGGAAAACTGTTCTCATGCACAGCTAAATGAGCTAACGACGGGGTGCCGCTATAAGATACTGAACTATCTCTCGGCAAGAAAAACACGAGAAAGATTCCTGGTCGTTCGTCCAGAGACTTCCTTGCGCTCTCTTCTCCAGGGACGAAATATGGATGTCTGTAAAAGTTATATTGTCAAATGTAGAACTACAATTTAGCTCTCGGTCTTCGCTATTACTTAACTGGCATTCGAATAATACCATGCGATAAGGATGGGAACAATAAAACAGCACGTTTGAGACAGAGTGAAACGCACTTTGACTAACTACAGCGGCGTAGCCGGCGATTCGTTTCGCGCCTGCTCTCTATCACTACAGATGATCAGCGCAGGAATCCGAGAAGTGCGGTGGAGGTGGGGTGAGGGTATGACATTCTGCGAGACGAGGCTCGCGCCCAAATGACAGCCTGGTATCCCGTGCCTCCTCTGGCCCGAGCTTTTCCTCCTCTTTTTTGTGATGCCGGGCGGGCGGTGGAGCTTGCATATTGCTTCCGTCAATCAGCGCGTGTAGCGAGAGGATTCCTGAGGCGCGCTGTCCGACGCCACCAGGGGGTGCCGGAGACGCCCAGGGCGCACGCGACCACCCCTCCCTCCCCTCCCCACCACCCAATGCCCCCCCACCACAACCCACACATGTGCTCCCCCGTGGCTCTGCCAGGCCGGCTCTAGTTCGCACAGCCTCATTCCTGCCGTAGCTCTGTAACGTACACACACACACACACACACAGTAATCCTTGCGTCTAAGCCTAACCGATAACTCACTGTTAAATACTGTGAAAAGTATTTCGACTCCTGCGTTTCCTTGGTAATTCACCACATTATTGCACTGATGGAATTTCAGCAACTATGTTTGGGATTGACAACAAAACGTTTTATCTGGGTCCTTCACACAGTATCGGAGTGTAACTTTCCAACAGATTGAAGCCCTGTACTGGATTACGACTCAAGCTATCGTCGTTTCCTTAGCTTATTACCGACAGTCAATAAAATACTTCTAGGTTTGAAGCCGCATTGTCATCTATAAAATTCCGACGTTTCGGCGGCTGTTGCAAAGCGCCTTCCTCAGGGTGTATTGCGCCCTGCAACAGTCGCCGAAACGTCGGAATTTCATAGATGACAATGTGGCTTCAAACCCAGAAGCATTTTATTGACAGTGACAACGGCCGCGGAAGCCTACGTTTACATTATTACCGACAGTTAAGTCTCACTGCCCGACTCCAAAGCTTCGGTCGGCGTGTATATCTGAAGTTCGAAGTTTCCAAAATTTGTCGAGCATGAACATAAACGAAACTGAGAATACTTTTTCCAGGTCTCAATATTTACGCAACTTTCGTTTCACGTAATGGTTATTGCTTTCACAGCTAATACGGCGTAGTATATATATATATATATATATATATATATATATATATATATATATATATATATAGAGAGAGAGAGAGAGAGAGAGAGAGAGAGAGAGAGAGAGAGAGAGAGAGAGGGGGGGGGGGAAGAGACGAGAAGAAAACGAAATCCATATTAAGACAAAGTCAGTAGTAAATAAACTCGACTTTCTTAATTTCTACCGATTTCCGAAGTATCTTCTCAAAGATAGGACCAGCACCTTTATTTGAAGAGCTCGTAGCGTTTCGATTACAGGAGGAGAATTAAATGATGACACAGAGGAACAAGAGGACTTGTCTTTCGATTGAGGAAAGGGTAGTGGTAAACGTCACACTAACACCTAGAATATCAAAACGAAGGACTGGTTTAGTTCGACAAGAACATGACAAAAATATTTGTCAGCTCATTTGAAAAGGTCACGCAGGAATTCGCTTAAGAAACGCTAAACAATAAATGTGGAAAGCTGAACCAACGCAGTAATGTGGATTAAACAGTAGAAACGAAAAATGAACTGGGTAAATTGGTACATTCCCGCGTTGTTTCCAAATAATTGTAATAATTGTACCACAGTATTTCTGGAAGCTGATGGAGACAACAAGAGAAGTGTTTTAAATTTTGTAAAATTATTGCATTGACGGTCTGTTCTTATTGAAACTGTGCTCCAGGTTTTGGCTGACAGCTTGGTGAATTGTAGCTTCCAACAGATAACTGGCAGTTATCGCCAGTGGCATTCGTGTTCCTTGCCCAAAACAGCTCTTCGGCTACGGTTAACAAAGTTTGTTCCCAAGACCGCAATTTTAAGAAGTATTTAAGAAGTTCGTGTTACTACATACAGCTTGAAACAAAGCGCGGAGAAAAGGTGACAAAGTGCATTGATTACTAAAACGGTGTTATTAACAGAGCAACTTCAGGAGCCGATTAAAACAACCAACTACGAGAACCGCGCGATTTAAAAGAAATAAACTTCAGGGAAGCCCCGTTGCCTGGTCCGTTGTGTATCAGTCCTTGTCAGGAACATTCCCCCCAGCCATGCCATGCCATGCCATCGCGCCGTCCCTTGACTATTTGTTAGCTCATGGGCGGCGGAAGGTCGCCGATGGACGCAGTTTATACCTCGCCCGCGGCTGTGTTATTAACAGCGTTAATGTAAGCCTTAATGAGGAAAGCGCTGTGCCCCTGGTAAGTAGCAGGGCGTGGGGCCTGCCGTACCAAACACGCGGGGTGCTTAACATACCTTTTTAATTTCTGTCCACGCCATTTGAATAATCTCAAAATCTATCAGGCCATATGCGTCTTATATTTTCTCTCCATCGGATGTTACGTAACATTCCGCGGTAGAATAAGGTTCAACTTGCAGACACACGCAATAACCATCCACATACGTGTCAGAGTGTGTAATGATAGCGCCCATTCTAATATTTTTAAGCACATGAAGAATAGAGCAATACATCTTATTACACCAAAAATATTTCTGCATTTCTTCCTTGAGTTAGTCAACAGAAGAACCGAACGTATGAACCAACGATACTAGCGAGATATACAACAACAAATGCTCGTTGAAGTGATCATCGCTTAAACGCGCAGAGTTGTTCATAAAAACATCAAGTTGCTAGTGCGCGAATGCTTTTATTATTCGAAATAATAAGGTCACAGGAAATAGACGGAATTATGTACTGCACGACTCAGATTCATCCTTAAACCTCCGCGAATTTACATTCAGCTTTAAATTCCACTTATTTTTTATTCCGATATGCAAATTCTCACAATCGTGCTAGACGTTTTCCATCAGACCTCAAGGGACAAAGATGAAATACAGGGTGTCTCGCGAAAGACGCCCGGGAGGCCCTCTCTCTGGCGTCTTTCGTGAGGCACCCGGTATTATAGAGTGCTAATATAAATTTAAAACGCAAAAATTAACTCTTGTACCTGTCGACGATGTGATACATGTTTCATGCTACAAATTTCACTTTATCCATTTACGCAATTAAAAGTCAATAATGAAAAACAACCGCACAAGAACCCTACACAAGTATAATGAAAGATGTTGACGAACGACACATCACTTGAGACAAACTTAAGAAACCTGAATCCTGTTTTAAAACCAATCTGAAATGTTTCGTATCGAATTAACTATCTACTTCTCAGCATTTTTATGATTTTTCCTTTCTTCTTGTTACTGAAGCAACAGAATACAATACTGACGCTCAACTGACGTCAGAATTTTGTAGATCATTTTGAGACTAATTCCATTCTCCTTCAGAGACTACATGTTCATTTCCACTTTTCCGTTGCCACTAGAAGAGCGTCGAATAAAGATTAGCAGTATCTTTGACAACGTCAGAGAACGTCAGTAACTAGAGAATGGAACAGAAACTGCTTAGTTCACATGCTTCCGAACGCAGAATATCTCAGTCACACCGCGTCACAAATAGATGTCAACAGAAAAACGAGTTCGACATTAGCTAACCAACTCTGAGCATGAAGCCACTTCTGACTTCCTTGTTGTTGACTGCCACGTATAAAAATTCTACATTAATTTCCGTATTCAGTCATTTGTTCAAGACAACGACTAGAAAAAAAAGTGTAAATTAGGCGACGATCGAACTGTTCCTGGGCTCGCTGTGTGGTACCTTCACAGATAACCACGTGCTACTCACTTTCCTACAGATTTATGAATACTACTGATCATAATAATAATCATTCAAATAATCAAGAGGTTTTAAATGGCCGACATCAGTCAGTCACCAGTGTCAACAGCATTCGCCTTTAGGTTCTTAGGAAATGATATCGAGGTATTTTTTAATTGTTAAGGTGCCAAATCGAGCACTGTTTATTTTTAATGTACATGATACACATCAGCATGCACCTATTTTTGCTTGATAAACAAGAAAGACATGTACAAGAGCACGAAGTTCCTGGAACTAGAAGAATGCACTGGTCTCCAACACCGACTGTACGCTAAAACTCAACCTTTGAAACTAGCACTATTCACAAGTTTCATGTGAGTTCTAAGGGGTGTTATACAGAAGACAGGAAAGTAAAAACGGGCGTCTTAATGAACTGTTTTATGAGTTTGAGCGTAAGCGAAGTAGAATGTGGAAATTTGCTAGGAAAAAGCAGCAATCTGGTGAGTTTAGCATGGACCCAATACTGACTAGCCAAAAATTTTAAGTAAAAGAAAGACGGCCGTATTTTGTGACAGGTAGCTTATAACGGATGGTCAAGATGCGGCTATGCACATGTGAAGGCAATGACGTCGGATAGCTATTGAAGAATTCTGATTCTATTAATCCGAAAAACTACTGAAAAAAAGCAGCTTCCGTGAAGACGCTACTTTTTTTAAATAACTGTGCAATTAACTGTAATGCATAGACACCTGGAAGAGGAAATATTACGTAACGCTACGTCAAAGAACTGTGGTGCGTGATCTGGAGTTTGTAAAATGGAACACATGAAAAAGTGAATGAAATTTAATACTCTGTACGAGTGATTTTTATTTGCGAGTTTCGCATGTGTACAGCAAAGCAGAGTCAGCGGCTGGCGAAGCCGCAGACAAAGGATATGACGAAAAGGATTTCTGTGTCACGAGATAGCGAGCCGCAAACATCCGCGAGAAAGTGTCCTGCAGGCATTCGCTGGACACACTGCATGTATAAGGTGGACATATTCAACCGCCGAGCACACCGCAGCAGTTTCGTACTGACGCGTGAATGAAACTCCCTTTTTTTACAGCGAGATAGTATAGGCCTCTTAAATAATTTCGCGAAAGTGCCAATTCCTATCTATATTTCTTTCTAATAAAATTAATTTCATCTCTTAAAAATTACGCGAGATTCGTTCGTAACACATAACAGGATTTATATAGAATTCAAAGTGTTCTCGGGTACCGTTGCGTGAATACCTTTCGTGTGTTAATGTTAAGAGTTCTGAAATGTTTAGGCTGTGAATGAACTTATTTCGTATGAAATGCATACCCGCGGCACACTATTTATTTAGCAAAAAATGGTTCAAATGGCTCTGAGCACTATGGGACTCAACATCTTAGGTCATAAGTCCCCTAGAACTTAGAACTACTTAAACCTAACTAACCTAAGGACATCACACACACCCATGCCCGAGACAGGATTCGAACCTGCGACCGTAGCAGTCCCGCGGTTCCGGACTGCAGCGCCAGAACCGCACGGCCACCGCGGCCGGCATTTATTTAGCAACAGAACTCTCTCATGTTCTAAAGATATCCTACTTTACATTAGCAGAGGAGATATCAATATCCACGAGCTGAATTACCAACACACGTCCTCGTAATCGCGAGTATTCTTCGTTAGGCGCGCACGTATATTCCACTCGCAGATCTGAAAACATTTGTACAGGCGGCCTTCGCACGCTATTAGTTATTCAGAATGTATGGACTCATTTGTATTAGCAAGAGGCGGGCTTTCGCTCTGTGTTGGGTGACTTTCATCAATGCGATCGCTCTTTCATCGCCTAATGAGTCTGAGTAAAATATTGTAGTGACGCTAATCTGGAGGTACTTTCGACATTAAACCTTGTTCGCGGGAGGTTGTTTTTCCCTACACTGCGTGTCGCAGCTGAGGTCGCTGGACACGGCGGCGGCTGGGCAACATGCCAGAACATGGAGTCTGCCGACTTTCGACGTCTTCACATCCAACGGGCGGGAACAACTCTTACTTAAACGTGCCGGCAGAAGTAAACGTAGTTCACATTCGACTCTCATCCGTTCCTATCCTTGTTGAAGACTCCTGGATTTCGACATATCGGCACCATAATGGCAAGCTTTTTGGGTTATAATTACTTTCATTAGGGTACGCCACACACACTTTAGCATCTCTGGGTACGGCAATCAGAAATGGATATGAACGCTCCATACGGTGGAGAACGTAAACATCTTCAATAGTGATAAACCACACACATATGCCACAATGTGGAAGTAGCTCGACAACCGGGAAAAGCCGGCCGGTGTGGCCGAGCGGTTCTAGGCGCTTGAGTCTGGACCCGCGCGACTGCTACGGTTGCAGGTTCGAATCCTGCTTCGGGCCTCGATGTGTGTGATGTCTTTAGGTTTGTTAGGTTTAAGTAGTTCTTAAGTTCTAGGGGACTAGTGACCTCAGATGTTAAGTTCCATAGTGCTCAGACCCCAAAAAAACCGGGAAAAATCATAAGGATAGGTTGTCTGTGAGAGGGAGAGAGTGTTAACATAATTTCAAAAATGGTTCAAATGGCTCTGAGCACTTTGGCACTTAACTTCTGAGGTCATCAGTCCCCTAGAACTTGGAACTACTTAAACCTAACTAACCTAAGGACATCACACATATCGATGCCCAACGCAGGACTCGAGCCTGCGACCGTAGCGGTTGCGCGGTTCCAGACTCTAGTGCCTAGAACCGCTTGGCCACCGTGGCCGGCTAACGTAATTTCAACAGGACTGTTAAGGTCGCAGGCTGTTAGTAATAATAAACGTAGAGTCGTAAGCAAGTATTTATATGTGATTTGAAATAACGCAGCTTATATTCGCACGGAATCGTCCAATTATTTGCAGACGCTGAGCTGTCCGATATTACTTTTCTGCCGTTCTTGAATTTCATATTTTGGCGTTACGCCTTTACACAATCTCCACAGTATATCTAGCCTCGGTTTCCTCTGCCTCAGAATAAATGCTGAAGGTAACAGACTTCTACACCACTGCAAACTGCCTAGGTCACAAAGATTTACGATAAAAATAAAAATTAAAAAAAAAAAAAATCAGGGCCCATCGAAGAGTTACTCTGTTTCGAATACGTGACATTTACACTTGAAGGGCGGGTGGCTAGTCAGTACATTTCACGCATCCAGTAAAATTCTTCGCTGTTCACCATGCAATAATGAATTATAAAATATGCCATGCTCCACATAGACGCTCAACTAAAAGACAAAACACCTGTTCAGGAATGAAAACATTTCTTAGTTCTTTTTTTTTAGCAATGTTTCATTATTTATAAGATTTCGGAAACTGTCGTCATCAGATCAAAATTCGTGAACAACGTTCAGAATAGAATTCAATGAACTCTAAGCCTAAACGAGTTGACGCCCCGATGAGGCACAGATAATATTGAATTTGACACTGTACATAGTTCTGTAAGTTCAAATTTCTGATCTGATTATGGCAATAGCCTATACGTCGTGATAAATAAAGTAGTATGTTTAGAGATCTAGACCACTGTATCCGCAAAAACAGATTATGATCGGAGACTCAATAAGGAAACTTATTTCCTTCATTGATATTTGACGTCAACATGTCGTCCACAGCACAGCTTTCATCACAAGGGCCTTTGTTCGAATTAATTGCCGACCTCACACATCATAGCGATTCTGGACAAGCTGCATAATAGAAGTATGACGGACGTACCAATATCGAAGTTGTCAAGCTTACAGCGTGTATGGAGGAGAGCACGCGAAGGTGGAACTGCAGCGTCTCGGTACACAGTTCGATCGCGACGCGGTCCAGTCGGAGAAAAACGAGAACAATAGCTAAATACCTGCGCGCGTAATTGAGAGGCGCGCGAGATCCGGCCGTGGGCTGCTTGGCCGTATACGGCGTCCGCCGAATCTGCAGCCGCCACCGCCAGCACGGTAACTGCCGCAAAACACTCGGCGCGCCTTCCCTTTTGCTTCGATCCGCTCCTAACCATAGCCCCGGCTCGTATAAATTAATAAGGTGTAATTACAGTTAATTGCGAGCGGGCGCGCCGAGGTGGCTCTGGGCCCGACCAGTTTAATGGCGGGTATCGCCGCACCGGCACAAACATCCTGAAATTTCGATGATTTCCCCGAGCACGGCCGATCCTGATCAAAGGCACGGCGCACGGCCGATCGTTCGCCCTTTAATAGTCCACCGGCGAGACCTTCTGCCCGCACGTCGTAGAATCGCTGATAAAGTTGCCTCTATCTTCCGTCGCTGCCTGCGCCCGTGTGTACGAGTTCTCCGTATCTTGCTCAATGTGAAGGACGGCCGATCAGATGTCCTTGGCTTATCCCGAAAATATGTAATTTCTACGCAATTATTCCCAACAAAAATAGATAAACAACTTTAATAACTCGACTATGGTTCAGTATAAATTAAATGGTTATTTGTTAATTACACTACCAATCACCAATAGCTAGGATACGGTTACGTCATAATAATATGAAAACACGACAGTATTCGATGTTCTTCCGCTATTGCTTTCGCGTAAATCGTACAGAACATAAAATATGTCCCGCATTCGCTTGAACAAGAGTAAGCCTCACTCAAAACGCATTGTGGTATGACATATATCAATTATGAGAGGTGAAAGGTTTGGTAAGAGCAGAAATTATACCGACAGAATGATGAAAGAGATACGATGAAAGTGTTATCTGGACTGTTCTATTACATGATAGCGAACCATGGACAGACGAAAAAGAGGTAAAATACATGGATAGTGTTGAAAGTTGGTTATAGAGAAAAATACTAAAACTGAAATAAATTGACAGACTGACGTATGAGAAGTACTAAAAACAGGAGAGGAAAGAATTTATGACAACGAGGGAAGCCATCTTGGTTGGGACATATATCGCGAAGCAATTGTCTGAAACGAAGAGTCGTTCAACGAAAGATTGTGCAAAAGAGGACTCCGAATGCTTGACGACATTAAAAAAGTGCAAAGCTGCTGGTAGGTTGAGAAGTACAGGGCAGGGGAAAGTTGCGAGCGTCAGGTCTAAGACAGATATCGGGAAGAAATGAGATATCTGGTACTTATCGTAATTATCGCCAAGACACAAAATTAACAAACAACCACGTTTCAAAATTTGTAGAGCGCTTACTTTCAGCCATGATCTTAAAGTTTCCACATAACTGATTCAACTTTAGCATTGCTCATTTTCAGCCCTCACCAAATAGTTTACTGTGTCAGTATTGAACAGATTTATTTGCACTGCCTACTAAAATTCCGAAGTTCTAATTCTTTCTTTGATTACAATAACTCTTAACGTTATCTGTGTGTATTTCCTTACATCACTGACAAAATAATGTAACTATTCTACAACATCGGTAACAGTTTTCGAAACTATAGTTAATGGGCGTTAGTGCAGTAGTAATTGTTAAAACGTTGCCAAAATTGCCCTTAGGTTATCGTCTATCAACGTTCCAGAATGCGTTCCACAGATTTACAGCACTAAAAGATCAAAAAAATATATTGGTTTCACTTTGCTTAGACCTTAAATGTTATACAGGTGCACCTGCCAGATTCCAGATAAAAAATGTAATTTCAGGAAGTTCTTAATCAAGAAAAAGTATTTCAACTGTCACACAAAATTTGCAACTTCTTCCATAATTATCTACGATAACGTATCATAGATAAAGATGAGAGTCAATTTCTCAAGGAAAAATTAATTATATCAGATCTTCCATAGTCAACTAAGAACCAATAAGGGCTGCAATACATTACGACGTCAACACCGGCACTTTCATTCCTCACAAAAGTCTATGTGCTACAGCGATACACAATTTCCAGTGCAGTCCTATTTCCTACTGGGGTAGGTTTACGAACAGTGCAAAAATAAGAAAAGCAGTCTTCTATAAACACAAGTGATTTTTGACGAAATCGGGAACAATCAAGAGTACATCAAAAGAGGATTCGCAGTAAGATCGACAATTATTTCGACGCATAATAATGTCAGAAGTATTGCATATACCGGTACTTATTTCCTGGAGCTGTGCGAAATAGTTAATGTATCAGAGAAGGCGATACGTCATAAAATACGTGGTAAACACCATTAATTCATAATTAAGTCGCTTAGTCATCAAACAGTGGCATTATCTCTGGTGACTGGTAAAGTCTAACTAGGCAACGAAATAAAAATAACTAGCAGTTGAATGATTGTCCTATCTGTCACAAGCAGGTACTAATTTAATGATATTATATTAACTTGTAGTGCATTTCCATCTCGCGTTGTTCAATATCGGACGTCAGTTTAAACGATACAAACTTTCAATAAATAAATGAAGATTTGCTGTAATACAGAATATATCGAATGTTGCACTCCATCTTCGCCAACAGTACAAACTGCAGATGTTCAACAACAACTATATCATTAATATAATTATTACTATTATTGTCGTTGTTATAAGCCAAGCTTCACCGATGTCGTTGAAACTTAGCGATTAGTAAGAACTGGGACTAGTGACTCGGTCTGTCTTAGGATTGGGCAAGGAAAATCCTTAACTTCTTTGAAATCTTATTTCCCGCAGTGCGGTATGTGCACGCACTGCTAATTTTCTTTCCGCTTCGAAAATAGCATGGCGGCTCACCGTGGCAGGAAGAATAAGACACACACACGGCCGAGCTGCCAGTTGCGCTGAAATAAGCGTGTTGTGTCCACCACGCGGCAGCTAGACGCGTCCCGCTTTTTACGAGACATTTACATCCTCGCTCGGAGAATACGCCACGTATTCCGAGGGCATTACTGTGGGAGCCCAGCGAAGATCTTTGTTCCGTGCGCGACACAAGGCTCGATTCACCATTACGTTTTACTGCGAAAGCAAGCAGGAGCATTGGTAAATAGTTTTAAACAACTTATTTCTCTGTGAAGTACTATCCGCTTGGGAGAGATCCAGTGGGTGTTACTTCTCAGTAAAGAAAGGGAATCACGTTTTACATTCCTTAACTATATGATTCTTCAGTTTTTATCCCTAAATGAAAATCTTTTTACGACACACAATAGATAATAAACGGAACGTAAAACACAATGCAAATAAATTACTTAGCTGTGATGTCACCATTTTTGTTGGCAAATCAAGTGAATACTAAAGGAGCACGTAAATACTCTGCTTATGTGCAAACACGTTCTTTAATAATGTTTGGTGCAGTTTCATCTGCCGTTTTCGTGGCAAAATATTGTTATGCCTCACTGAAGTTTCGTTCCATCAAATTATCAACACAGCTCGTCTTTGTGCTAAAGTTTCCAGGTTCAAGTGACTGTTGTTAGAACGTGTGTCGTACAGCACCAGAGCTGGAAACCGCCTAGGTTCATTACTAAAAAAGCATTACAGCGATGTTGCTTTAATCTCAACACATCTTCGTAAGGCAGGATACCGGTAATTTGCTATGACCGTTTCTCCATATACGTACGAACGGACACAACCGTAATAAAATTAGAATATCAGAGGCTATGTTAATAGAAATAATTTGAAAGGGGAAGCGAGAAGAAAAGTGTAGAAGCTATGTTAACAGAAATAATTTAGAAAGGGAAGGGAGAAGAAAAGTCTATCAATTAACCTCAGGTGGATATTGTACAGTGATTTGCTAATGAGTCTAGATGCTTTTGACGGGGAAGCCAGGTGTCCAAAGGGGAATTACTGTACCTTTTTCCTCGTTCAAAGCGCAATCCACTTTAAGTGCAGTTGTTTATGGCAATCGACTGAAATCTGCTTGTTAAAATCTGCACAACCAAGAACGCGCTGAGAGGACAGTACGGAGGCGCTATAAACCTGATATGGTAGACGCTCTAAGATTTAATGCCAACTACCCAAATGAAGGATACACAAAAAATTTCAAGAAACAGTTTTAAGGATGTACTACAATCTCTCATCAGGACCATGCAAACAAGATTCGGCTAACTATAGTGCTCGCAGATGCATTTCAACCAATCTATCTACCTTTGCTTCAAAGTAATTGGTAAGAAGCAGCTCTAAGTCATGGGATAAACGGAGATCGCGATGCATTTCACATTGGCTTCCAGAATATACATGTAGAAACAAACCGCGAACTTGCTCTCTATATCGACATATATTGGGGTGTGTCGATGTGTCTCATAAAGTCTTTCGTGGTCGTCGCCAGATGCGAAAATCGAAAGATCTAGTCTCACTACGGGACCACACGGCAACTGCAGTTTAGTATTTCTTTAAGTTACATGAAATTGAGAATTCAAATATCAGTATCCCGCAGCATGTCTATGCAACTCTTGTGGTCTCTGTGTTAGAATGCTCGGTATTATACATGGGCGGCATGAGTTCGCTTCCTGGATGTGATAAATTATATAAAAATGTGCAAATTGAACGAACAATTCCGAGAATACATAAAATACATAAAGACAAGTAAATTTTAATTTGCAATTTTTTAATTTACAGAATCTTTTATAAAAGATCGACAATTAAAAATTTATACATACAATAGAAACTGGATTTTTATGAGCAATGCGATATCAGCATTAAGAAGAAATGTATTTCTCATAAAAGTAGCCATACCATGATCAGCATGTATTTGATGAATTTTGTATTTAAATGACGTAGGTACTCGAACTGAATGGGAAAAAAATTTATCGAAATGGCACTATAACCTGCAACCGGGTTATTGCCGGTCTCGGGCACTATCGACTTTTTTCCATCTTTTTTTATATTTTAAGTTCGACGAAATTACTCGCAAAATATCCACCTTAGTTTAAAAATTTGTATTGGCCGAGAGTCGAATACTGGCATCCCAAGTGGAAGGCATGCATTCTACTCCACAGTCACGTTATTTGTGGAAAAGGTGACCTAGCTCTACACCAGTGGTTCATACCGCCCAATGGCGAGCGTTCCAGGTATCACGGTCGGCGGTGGGGGTTTTACAAACGTTTTCATTAAGTTTTCATAAAATGTTGACACAGTATTTGTTGAATAATTATAATTACATGCTTTAACTTGCTGTAACTCCGTTTTACACATTTTAAAAAGTATAGTTATTTCCCTACTGTATAAATCACCTTTACTGTGAAACCGATGGGTGGTTTGAAAATTTTACTAGCAACAGTGATATAAATGCCGGCGACAGGTAAAAAGCTTTGACTACCAACGCACTAGACTGTTAAAGACGATTGGTAAATGTCGAAACCTTTTGAGGATTGCTTTGCGCGTACGATATCTGAGTTCTGAACTTCACGTCCATAAATATAAAACATTACAAAAATCGTAAAGGCTCTTTGACGCCAAGTCAAGCGAGCAAGACGAATTCCAAATTCATGAAAGATTCCTACAATGGTGTCGGCACTTTCAGACGCTTGCGAGGGTAATTTGTACGATTCAGTACTTTCGTCGTGGTCCCGAGATCATTCCGCTTCGAGTTGTCTCTCGTTTTGTCACAGGCCGGGTCAGACGGTAGGCTCCCGGAAACTGGTGGCAAGCGAGCCGCTGCGCCCGCTTCGTGGGGCAGTCGAGACAGAGGCACACTGATCGAAGTCGGCCTCACCTAGAGAGCACAACCCCCCCCCCCCTCCCTCCCGTCCTCAATTACCACGAGTCCGCAGTCAAAGCGGCCGTCGGCAAAGGCGGTCGCGGCCGCTAATGAAGACAGTGGACTCCACACAGAGTCTGCGCCCGGCGCCGGACTGACGCGTCCTCCGCGGCTTTATTCCTGGTCGCTCGTCCGTTATCTGCTCCACTTATGATGTCGCTGCCGGTATTAATACTGGGACTGTGTCGCACGTGCGCGGACAAGCTGACGAGCCGACGACACGGTTGCGAGGTAGCTGCGCTATTTTCAGGTCGTCAACTGAAGGGGGCGTGTATACAAGCCGTGGGCGCACAGTGGTCCAAGTTACAGCGGTGTAGTGCGGACAGTAGTAAATACTTGGTCTCAGTGACTTCCAATAACCATTCCGTTACTCGATTTTGATTCGTGGCAACCAACTGATGAAAGGCTCGTCACATTCATACGGACACGACGTCCATTAGTTCATTCATCCCCTTCGCAAGGTATCAGTAAAAATTTAACGGTATGTAAATTATCAACATCAAGTTCCACTTCGGCACTAATATTTTGAGCAAATTAAAGTTGAAACTGTGGTGTCACTGCCAGACACCACACTTTCTAGGTGGTAGCCTTTGAATCGGCCGCAGTCCGTTAGTATACGTCGGACCCGCGTGTCGCCACTATCAGTGATTGCAGACCGAGCGCCGCCACACGGCAGGTCTAGTCTAGAGAGATTCACTAGCACTCGCCCAGTTGTACAGCCGACTTTGCTAGCGATGGTTCACTGTCTACATAAGTTCTCATTTGCAGAGACGACAGTTTAGCATAGCCGTCAGCTACGTCATTTGCTACGACCTAGCAAGGCGCCATATTCAGTCACTATAATTTGAACAGATAATATTGTGAATCATGTACCGTCAAGAGCGACGTTCATCATTAATGGATTAAAGTATCAAACTAATTACGTCCGCTTTCTGATTTCTAATTCCCTGTCATGTTCCAGACCTCACGTCAGTATAGTCCTTCCCTCCTCACGCCAGCCTGCGTGAGCTAAAACGCGTGCATTTCGGCCTCCTCTAGTAACACGGTCTTGGCTCTTCTGCCAACACAACAGAAACATCCGACGCTAAGCACAATAAAGTTTATCTCCAATGATGGGAGATCCACAAACTCCATCTCTAACCGTGAAAATAGCAGCAATTCTTTCCACACGATTCATAATCAAACATGTACTAATAATTCGCAGGCTCAGGAACGGCTTGC
This sequence comes from Schistocerca nitens, assembly GCF_023898315.1. Taxonomy (NCBI): domain Eukaryota; kingdom Metazoa; phylum Arthropoda; class Insecta; order Orthoptera; family Acrididae; genus Schistocerca; species Schistocerca nitens. The sequence continues at coordinate 186,636,225 of NC_064617.1, read as the reverse complement.
AGCAACATTACCTCCAATGATCCACAGTCTAATATTTCAGAAAAATGTCATGTGGAATTTCCAAGAAAGTAATATGCAATTGGAATCGTTCACATCCAAATATCGGATAAAATTATATTTACAGTTCATTACCATCAACGAAGGTGGTGATGATCGCTTGCAGATAATTTATTATGTTAGGAAAGTCCAGAATCCACGTAAAACTTTAGTAAGCGCGGCTGCAGAAAGCTCCAGAGTTCATTCACATCCTAGTACCAGGCGCCGCCTTCGCTGGAAGGTGACACGATGCCTAATTAGCGCTGACGTTGTTCGAGTGAATTTCACGCAATTTCTTGCGAAACAGCTATCGGCACTTACCGTTATACGCAATCCGTTACTTCCGGTCTGCAGAATTCTTCTTCTCAGACGCCTTCTCATCTATGAGCTCACGAAACATTTGATTACGTGCAATTAGCTAACCGGATCTAAATCTAACAAGGCGTGTCTACACTGTCGGGAGCAGTGCTGAAAACGCTGTAAGCGAACCTAAAACAAAATAGCAGGTATTGTTTTCTGTGATTGTAAAATAGTGACCGAAATGAAGCAAGGTGTGACTCTGCTTGACAAACGAACGTCGTTTATCGTAAGAAATATATTACTGCTTGTATATAGTGTGGATGACGAGAAGAAAAATTTGGAAAATATTTACAGGAGCTGAAATTCTGATGGCAATAAATATCTAAAAATAAATAAGCATCTTACATTTGATTAGTTGGGTTGGAGAGTAAAGGGACTAAACTGCAGGGTTATCAGTCCTTTATATTTCAATCTGATGTACTAGTGCGCACTTTTTATGGTGCTACAACGTAAAAAAGAAGTAGCGCAGTTTTGTCTAGAGCACTGTTTTATCGGAAACGGTGTACAATATAATTTGAATATTCTCATACAGCAACGAACAAACGACGCACAGTTGATATGGAAAAAAAATCTGCACCTTATTTCCCAATGCGAGGAAAAAAATTAAATTTAAATACAACCCATAGATCTCGTAAAATACGTTAAGAAATTGTGTGAATTACCTCTGTCTACTAACTCTTGCTTTGTTTTGGATATTGCGCTTTTTTTATCTCAATAAACTAGCAACAGTACTATCGATGAACAGAAAGAGACGCAGAAAAAATAGTAGTCTCTCTTCAGAGTGTATCCACAACTGTTATTTACTGTCAAACGATGAAATACGCTACAGTTGAAAAAAATTATTTACTTCTGAAAAGGAAAGCACTACCCTGTTTCAGGACATGTCGCAACTAAGGTGCATAAAAAATGTGAGTCCGCAATGAATGTATAACTTTACTTAAAATAGTGCATTCCTTGACATGCAACAGGATGTCCTCTTCTTCCCTAGGTCTGCGAGAAACCCTTTCGCAGCGGAGGGCAACCGTCCAGACTTCGGGGCGCGCCACACATGGATACGCACGAACACAGAAGGGCGGTCTTTCGAACACAGTGCCCCACAGACACTTATCAGATCAATTGTCAGCACAATCGAAACCTGGGATATGCAGTCTTTATGGACTCACATTTTAATGCGCACCTGAAGATGGGACATATGTTCTGAAACCTGGTAGTGCCTTCCTTTCTAGAAATAAACAATTTTTACAACTGCAGCGGATTTTATCTTTGACGTAAAGGAAACAAAATGTATGGTCAAGTGCGATGTGAAGTTTGAACAGTTTCTGGAAACGGAAACTGATGAGAAATTGACTGCTGTAGAAGCGATAAGGAAACAGTGGAAGGTGAAATATGAGTTTTTGTGCTACACTGTAACTCTTGCTATAAAGTACTGGATGGCGGATCACACTGGGAATTATTTTTTGTATGATACGTGGAAACACACTAACCGGCTGTTTCATCTGTGGAACGGCTTCCGCGCCATCTAAATACTATTTTCTTACGTCAGAGCGAGGATTGCTGTAAGGCTTCGTACAACTCTACTACCGAAATCTCGGTCCTGGTTTTCGGCACACGCCTAAGTCACACAGTGTTGTCGTTCCGGGGCAAGAAATGCCCGCCGAGCCGGGCTGGGAAATCAGTGCGTGGCAGCGGGACGGCGGCTACGGCGAGGCAGCGCAGCAGGTAAGGGCCGAGATAAACACGCCAGATAGGCGCGCTGCCCGGGCCGACAAATGACGCCAGATGCGCCCAGACCGGCCGGGGCCTCGCAGCGGTGACACCGCCGCTCGGCCCCAGCTCAGCCAGTCTCGTTAACGCTCATCAGCTTTTCATAACGCGACGCCCTGGACCACGGCCTGCGCCGAGAACACACAGTCGCTCCGGACACTTATTTAATCCATCTGGTGAGAGATCACGCACAGCTCACGCGAATAACGAACCGAGACCGGAAAATAGTAGTGCACCTTAATACCGCCTTCTACGATGTTAACTCTTCCCACGCACGTACAACGCCAACCAGAGTCGTGGGTGGAATGCCAAGTGCAAGTCAGAGTTCATCCAGAAATACAGCTGGAAATAAAATTTAGTTGGAACGATAAAACAGCTGTTCTTCGTTTACCCAGCTATATTTTTCAGTTGTTTGCAATAAAATGAGGATTACCTTGTATATTTTCCGTTCTTCTACATAGATTGTCGAATCGAAAACCCCCATGTTCTTTCATTGTAACTTGCATCGACAATGTTGTAATCTCCATAAAATAACGGAGCCCACGCTTACCCAAAGGATGAAGTACTTAATAAGATATACTAAGCATAACGATAAGAAATAACGGGTGTCCCCACAATATTATCAATAAACGGTGTAAAAGAGGGGTGTCCAATCCGCGCCCCCATGCGGTCCAAAGCAAGTATCAAAGCGAACCAAAACGTGAGCGTCCATAAGACTATCGACAATAATAATAATAATTTCAATATGGATTCCTGCCACACAATGCTAATCTCCCATTGGTCCATCGCGGGTTTCTACTGTTGTTGGTTCGTAAGTATATTATGTGCGACCCAAATACACCTTCTTCTTCCAGTTTGACTCAGGTAACCTAATAAGTTGGACACCGTTGGCGTGAACGGTACGTAAAGATCTGCAATAAAGACGAAATAATCAGAAATATCTGCAAAGGAACAGAGCAAAAATGTCCCTCGTTTATTACACTTTGGTGCACACATACGTACAGCTAAACGAAGAAAAGCCATTTCTGTCATACGGGCAAGCGCTTTGAAACTGTGAGAAATTGATTCAATAAATGTGCACTGGGAAAGTGACAACATATACACAAAACCAAAATTATGAATTATTTTACATACACACGACACTGCCAACATGATGTAAGTAATACTTCCACCAAACAAAACCATCTTTCAACGATCCTGCCCCCATAGTAAAATGCAATATTGCACCGATACAAGCAAGTATTAAAATGCAGATGACTGGCAACAAAAAGCGCTGGTGAAAACACTGCGTGTCATGCACTCAAAGACGTTTCGCCCGACAAATGTCACAATTTTTTAAACAGCAACGCAGAGCCCATCTTCGAAATTAAACTGACGTCGCACAATTCTACGTAGAGTCTGTGTATACGGTTTCCATTGCGTAGCACTGAAGTTGGTGTACTGTCGATAATCTTTCAAAGGACCTTATCACTTCTTCACAGCGGTATAGCAGATTACATGTTCAACGTGTGCCGTGATTCGACGAGTGTTCTCAGCGCAACGGAAGCAACGAGATTTATTTGCGAGCGAATAATTTTAAGCAAAAATCTCCACCAGCAAATCAACACTGCACGAGATTTGTAATGCAACTGATCAGAAGTCGTATTCGCAAAAAATAAATACTGGTAAATTTACAAAATCCGTTATCTCACCGCATCTTGAAAGGAGTCCGCATAATTACAATATACATACATATTTTTTGAAACTAAAATATGAGTGATTTACTGATTTCGCCAGTAAACTGACAGGCACATGATTCAAGTTTTTACCCTACAAGGCACAAGACGTGTTAGAAACCCGGCCAAAGTCAGAACCTAAGGCGAGACTGCCGACACAGGAAATTGATTTGTTCTGTTTCAGCGCAATATAAAATGTATAGAAATTAGACGAAAATTATGCTATTACAGTTCACATGAAATTAACGAAGTTTTGCAGGTGGCCAATTGTGGGATCGTGTGACAGGCGATGAAGAAATATTGATACAAGGAATCTCTTTGCACAGGCTGCACAATAACTACAGCAACGAGATACCAAGCTGTAGTGCAAGATAACGAATGTGTGATTGCTACATAACAGAAAATTATTTTGTCCTAGACTTAAGAACGAACTGAGAACTAAGGAGTCGCATATTGATCTTGTCATGATTATCTAGTTTTAGTCGGAAAAATTGTCCAGTAGTTATAAAGTCCTGACGCGAGGCAACCTTATTAATCAGGCTTCACCTCTGTGTATCGTATCAGTCGTCTGACCAATTACAACATGTCGTTCCCAACAACTGGAATTACGCGAGATTCAACAGACCAAAAGGAGCGTCTCTGGAATACTAGCCCAGGAGATGTATAGTGGCAGGAAAAATAATTAACATCTAGACATTGCAAACGAAAAGAAGAAAGCGACAGTAAGAAAACGATGCTTGATAGGGAAGCACAGTTAAGAAGAGAGACCGACTAGACAAGCAATGCTGATTACTCATGTCACTGTATAAACTGCCACAAGTGTGGCTTCCGCGCAGTCTGGAAGACGAGCAGCGGACAGCTATCAGCTTGCTTGTCGGCGGATGCCGTAGCCGCTAAGTTTCCTGTAACCGGGCGGAAAGTTCGTGTCTACACATCGCCTCTTGCGACACAGACGCGCCGACAGATCGTGGATCGCTCACCACTCTTCAGAGAATCCACCCGTCAGAAACACACCATCGGCTAAGCGCCGTCACTAACAAAGATAAAACTATACAACCCACTAGGTGGCAGGCGCTGTTGCTACAACTACGTTGATTACCACTGAAATGTCCAAGCGAAGTACTCTCCACTCTTAACTTGACTGAAGTGTCGTACCATTCTGACGGCCATAAAATTAAAGCAATAAATCCTGCGAAAAATAGCAGCCAATCACACAGATAACTTTCGCTTACTCGTCAACTGATTTTGCGGATAGATACGGTAGAACGGACAAGAATACGAGATTCGAACAACACACATCTGCTGGCAGTGTGGAATCTCCACCCACAGCCTCTAACAGGAATGAATATCATAAATAAAATACGAGCACCTAACAACAATAGCGTCTTGCGCCAACTTTTACTCGATTCGTCCGACTGCACGCCAGGGGAAAAAAAATGAGTTTACGTTTTTCTACTGCCTTTACTTTCTGTATTCTCCTGTCTTTGCTATCAGTATAACAGAGAAAAATGATTAACAAATTACACGACCTTCCAGACAAATCTCCCGCCAAATAGAATCACAGCAAGCGACTGGTGATATTAGATGCTCCTGACGTTTAATCAGTAACAATGATAGTTTGCATACAAGAGTTGTATGGATTAGTAGTTAAAATGCTCTTCTAAAACACACCAAATTAATGTAACGAGTTTAAAACTAGCGTGCCATTAAGATAAAAAAGACAACGCTGTCACTAACCGTATGGTTGATTTGAACATCACACTGCATTACCAGACGTGGTATTATTACTGCTGTTAATTTGACAAGAAACCTGTGCTCAGAGTTCCACTGCAACAATTACAAAATGAAAATTTTAAGTGACAAACGGTCCAGTGGCGCTTTCCATATCTGTAAACACCTTCAAAGTTCATATTATCCCAAGATATTTCTTTGGACGAATTTTTTAACGAGTGACACTTTATAGTTGGAACCACACTTGACATAACGAACACTACTTTTAACATACGGCTTCTATACCAAATTATTTGTGGCGTGTGTGTGTGTGTGTGTGTGTGTGTGTGTGTGTGTGTGTGTGTGTGTGTGTGTAAAAGCATGGGAGACCGGCCACAACCCACCCACACGGCCAGCTTTACGCGCTGTAAAGCACGGGGGCCAGTTTGGGAGCAAGTTTACTACCTGCTACCGCTGTCGAAGTTAGGTGCAAGCCTAGGCGGTTACTGCGCCAACATATCCTTCACTAAACGGCGGGAGATGGCCACCGACCACAAATTTAGGACGCAGCAACTAAGGGACGGTAAAAATACCATCGGGGTGACACGCCGATGAGGGAATCCGCAGGACAATAGTGAAGACAAGATTTCCTTTTTTGCCATGCTCTTCCAGATTTCCGAGACTGACTGCCGGTAGGGAGGGAGGGTGCCGGATGTGAGGTGGTACCCCTGTTTTCGGAGACAGCGACCGACCCGGCGGCTAAGATGCGTCTATATTTTACAGCGACGTCCTTGTAGGGGCAGTAAAATGGCGAGGAAAGAGGTTCCTCCGGCGACACAGGAGGACGCCTTCGCCGTCCCAGAGACAATAAAGCGGCCACCCCCGCCTACCTGCACCCTGGCCTTAACAACCCACCGGCGTGCCCCAACAGGCCCCAAAAGCGCTGCTCCCCACACAGCGCACATTTCCCCAGCTCCAACTCACTGCCCCCAAAAACCCGTCAACTTCATACTTCGAATTAGCTTTTTATCTGTCTGTAACGAAAGAGCAAGACTGTTTTATCACGTAACACTACACATATAGCTATTTTCGTTATCTAATTTAAATAATTTCCCACTACCGATGTCAATTAAAACCATAGACGCCGCAAACAGCAACTCCTCCTACCATTTATTTAGACGCTCCTTAATACAATACTGGTTTGAAGCAACCTCCGCTCGTCCTCTGGAGCAAGATAAGTACTCTTTTCTGTAAAAAAAAAAAAGTTTGTACTTTGTAGGAGGATTTTTAGATTAAATACACATATAGGGAACCGTAATACGAACGCCAAAATGTTTCTACATTAAATGTATGCAACGTTCTGAGAGGAGTTTAAAGCCAGCGTACCGCTAAGATGAAATAGTCAAAGTTATCATCAACACGATGGCTGGTTCGAATATCACACAGCTTTACCAGGCGCTTGCCTACATCGGCCTTTCTGAGATGACTTACCCAACCAGTGACAGGACGACCTTAAATTCATCGTCAGCTCTCAAACACGGTGAAACTCGGCATTTTTCACATTTATATTTACAGAGGTGAAAGAAATAATAAATGATATATACAAATCTTTGGTCTCACCGGAATTCGAGCCATCCGAATAAACTGGAGAGAAGCACCAAACTGCAGTATAGTTCATATTTGCTCGATCACAGTAGTTAACAACTTCATGATTTGTCATTTGTCTGCCGGCAGGACTACTCAGACTAGAAGCGTACCTGCACAGAACCGCGACTGCCAACCTAAGTTAAATATATTTTCTGCCATGCTATACGACGTGAAACTGATTCCACCCTCGCCTGGTACTGTGTGCGTAACAGCAAAAACCACGTAGTCGGTTATCGTATAACGCACAAAATTGGAAAGTACGGCTACCATATACTTTGTGGGCGTACTGCGACCTTTCTCACAGATTTTTTTTATTGTAATAGTCAATCTGCAGTCGCTATAAACTTACTGCTTCTGCTACCACAAACATGTCACGAGCTAGCCTTCACTTTCACTTTAATAGTTGATTTCTCTCATCGATTCACACAGCAAGTAATCAACAGAAGAATTAGAGAAACGGAAGTATATTCAAAGCTGGAAAAACTAATTTTAGTCACCGTAAATAATGGTGTGTAGCCCCAAATTGTGCTGGACGCGGCACTGCAGACGGTATATTAAGATTAAATACTCTAATATAAGGTAAGAGCACTGTACACTGACTCATCTTGGCGTAATTGGAACTGATTATCACAAATTCTTCAGCAATCGTGATATTCTGTTGCTAATTTTTAGTGATCCAGAGTTACTTACAACTAATCGCAGAAAAATCCCCGCAGCAAATTCTAGACGACGATAAAAGCTGAGGTAGGCGAAATGCAGGACGCATCCAACTGCCCGACCGCGGAAAATATCCGCCTACTGATAAAAAGACTGATCCCCTTTCCTGTCTTAAACGGAACTGTAGCTTCCTCGGAAAAAAGATAACACGGGCAGACTTTCGCAACCGGTGAAATTACTACACACTCCTCACATAGTTTCGTAACTGGCTCATCAACCGAAACGCTGCGTTCAGCAGAAAAGCAATGACGCGCACCGAGCGTAAATGGAAACGTGCTAGCGCCCGCCGATACCGAGAAGTACACACCAGATGCGTTGCCAGTTGCAACGGGAGACAAGAGCCGAATATGCAGATAGAGAAGCGAGGGTTGTAGCTCAGCATTTAATTAGCTAACTGGATAAGTAGGAGAGGGAAAAGTGAGCCGAACAGTAGCGACACAACAGTGGTAGGTGCATTGTTATCGGCGTTTGATAACGCGGGAGCGCGTTGTCCGAGCCGAGAATCGAGATCGGACGCGCTGGCGGTTGTAGGCCGAAAGCGCGGCAGCCGGCTCGTCAGATGCCGGCCAGCGAGGCCGGAGATGCCGGCATCACCTGCGCGCCCGCGCGCTCATCCGCACTGAACGATTCTCATGCAAAAGAGCGCTGCTTAGACACTGCCGGAACTTGGGATCCACAGAGCACTTTCAGTGGCTGCTAAAAACAGTGTCACCCCTGGAGTCTGATTGCGGTTTAAGGATTTTTTTAGCTGTACCTTCGTTTATTATGACGCAAGTCCGTCCGCATTTCAGTGAATGACATATAAATTCACAAACGGCTGACTTTTCATAGTTAACGGTCGCTACAGTGGAGCGGCGAGAGGCGTACACTCGCTCCTGTCACAATCGGCGTACTGTCATAACTAGACACGAAACACTTGAGGGGGCAAGGTGCGTGAATGAAGCAATGAACAGCTGACGCATGCACGGCACTAGAGAACACAGATACGGGCAGAAGTAGTGTCACACACGGCGGTGCCGGGGAATTCACACACACAGGACGACAAGACATGCGATGGTAAACAATGCAGGGTAGGGAGACACGAGAGAGGTTTTGGCTGCAACACACACGCCTACCTGAGTGCATTTCCTCCGAGTTCCTGGATACTTGCGCGCACTGGCGTCGGCGCCCGGCGCCAGAATCTCACGGCTCGTCGACCGGCGTCTCGCTGTTGTCATGCCAACACAATCACTCGGCCGCCACCATAGCGCACTGCACAATCGACGGCACTGTCCTCGGGCGTGTCGCTGTCGATGCCGCCGCTTCGCCGGACACCCGAGTGAAAAGCCTCTCTCTCCTCCCCCGTCTGCGTCGCCGTCTCTTCCCTCCTCCGTCTTCCTTCTCGTTCGTGTATACTATTACGTGTCCCTCCTTTCACGAAAGCAGTGCGCGCCTATGTAGAAAAGGAAGAAGTCTAGCAGCAGGTTAGGCTCGGTCGCTCCAGTTCTTGTCCTTTTTCCTCCTCCTCCTTTTTTTGGCGCTGGCGATATTATCCATGCGACAAGAGTGACCGATGCTCTCCGAGCGGAGGTTGTCCGCGAACTGCCGTCGCTGCATACACTTTATAATCAATCGTGAGCGAGAGAGCGGGCGAGCGTCCGTGGAGGGGAGCGGGCAGCGTGCACTGGCGGGGAGCGCCGCGCCGTCGAGCGGGAGGGGAGGGGCGCGGGAGGGGGGCGCGCCGCGAGGAGGTGGGTGGGGTGAGGTGGAGGGTGGGGGGGGCAGAGTTTTCAAGGAGGTGTCTCGGCCGGCGTGTCTCCCTCCCGCTCGCTCGCGCCCTCCGGGCCTTCGCTCCCTCTCTCTCGCGCGCTCACCGTTTATACACAAGCTGCACAAGATATGGAGGAGGAGCTGCAGCAGGCGCGGGGAGAGGGAAGCGGGAGGGGGTGTTATAACTACACAGGGGCGGGGAGCCCAGGGTGCCGGCGGCGGGGTGGTGTGTACGTGTGTGCGCGCGCGCGCCAGTGTGTGTGTGTGCGCGCGAGCGCGCGCGCGGGGGCGGAGGGGCGTACACACACACACACACACACACACACACACACACACACACACACACACACACAAAGACGACGGAGACGGCAAAAGACTTGGTCCCTCCGAGAGAAAAGAAGTAATTGCGATGTAAGGTGCGGCGCGACCTAGGCAGGGGGTGGGGGCCGGCGTTGGCGGAGATGCGCGTCTCCCCTCCCGTCCCCTCCCTCCGCGCTGCCAGCAGCCCCCAGGGTTCGAAGCCGACGCCCGCTCAGTGCGGCCACGTGCTTGGCCGCCGGAGAGTCGTGTCCGGAATGCGTACCCGTTGCTATCCGCCGACTGGTAACTACTGTACTTCACAAGCTTAAGAGACTGTAATGCTACAATGACGAGCGAAAAGAGTCGTTAACCCACGTATAAAGTCTCTTGGTCACCGTTGTATTAATATGTATATTGTAATAACGCGAGAATTCAACATACCTATTTAAATTTTTCTTCTCCCACTTGGCACTTGAGACAGTCTTCTAAGATTGACAAACAATGCGGCTTGTATGACACTGAAGCCAGGCACTGTGGCACATACTACGTAACACGCCAATGTGCCCGTTTGAATACGATCATATATGTTGGAAACTGGATATCTGTCAGATTAAAAAAAAAAAAAATGAAATAGCGACTGCAGGGGCTTCATTTCATGTCATTAAGTCACGAATTGGGGGAGCAAAATAACTGATGATGGTCGAAGTAGAGAGGATATAAAATAGTAGACTGGCAATGGCAAGGAAAGCGTTTCTGAAGAAGAGAAATTTGTTAACATCGAGTATAGATTTTACGTGGCAGGAAGTCGTTTCTGAAAGTATTTGTATGGAGTGTAGCCATGTATGGAAGTGAAACACGTACAATAAATAGTTTGGACAAGAAGTGAATAGAAGCTTTCGAAATGTGGTGCTACAGAAGAATGTTAAAGATTAGGTGGGTAGATCACGTAACTAATGAGGAAGTGTTGAATAGGATTGGGGAGAAGAGAAGTTTGTGGCACAACTTGACTAGAACTATGGATCGGTTGGTAGCACATGTCCTGAGGCATCAAGGGATCACAAATTTAGCATTGGACGGCAGCGTGGAGGGTAAAAATCGTAGAGGGAGACCAAGATATGAATACACTAAGCAGATTCAGAAGGATGTAGGTTGCAGTAGGTACTGGGTGATGAAGGAGCTTGCACAGGATAGATAAGCATGGAGAGCTGCATCAAACCAGTCTCAGGACTGAAGACCACAACAACAACAACAACAACAACAAGTCACGAATGTTCGACATAATGAACGGTTATAAGCAAACGTGTTTTGCGGGTTATAAGCAAACGTGTTTTGCGAAGACACGTTATCCAAGATGATGTTGCTTCGATAGTCAGCTGTTGGATATGTTTTTACGAAGAATACAACATTGATCCAATTTAGTGTGTGTGTGTGTGTGTGTGTGTGTTGTTTTCTTCCTCTACTTCAAACCACTAAGCCTTCATCTTGGGGCACTTTTGCGCTGTCATCGATGTCATATACCACCCAAAGCACGACAGGTGAATGCAATCCACATCCTCTGGTGTGCTTACTTCACTATTCGTACGAGGACCTAGTATAATAACTACACCAGAGGACACTGCTTTACAGTAACTGGATATTCTTACTATGATACATTATCATAAAGCTAAAGATGAAGCTGTAGAAAGACAAAAACGATAGCATATTAACGAACACATTATACACAATTGCTCTATACAGGAAATGATATCCAGAAGTTGCAAAATACGTAGCAAATTTGACTTAAGAATAACAGGAACTGAGCAATACTTATCATACATGAGAAGAAAAACCAGACCAGAAATAGCGGTTGAGCGTCCCCGTTTGAAAGAAACCCAGCTTGGCTCACTGGACTCGCATTCGGGACGACGACGGTCAAAACCACGCCAGGCCACCCAGGTTTAGGGTATCCGAGATTTCCCTAAATCGCTCCATGCAAATGGATGCTTCCTTCCCCATCCTTGACACAATCTGAGATTGTGATCTGTCTCTTATGACCTCAATGTCGACGAAACGTTAAACCTATTCTTCCATTCTTCCTTCCTTTGTGAGACAGAACAAAATACCATTGTTAAGCACCCTTAGCAACAAGCTACAGGTCGCTAAAGTAAAACAGTGGACTTAATGTATCGTAACACTGAAGCTCGTTAGGGAAAAAAACACTGTGTTATTTTGCCTTGGAGTAATCTACTGCATTCAACCAATTAATCCACACGTGCAGGCAATATGACGTTAAGTCAACGCTACTAATACCCAAAAACTAATTATGTGTACTAATACAAGATTTTAAGACAAGTGACAGCATGCAAAGTCTCGAGTAATACTATTAAAATTTTTATATACCGACGTATTTCAAGCGCAACGGTGTGCTTTTTTTTAACGGAGTTCGACAACTTGCTACGAAATAATTTGGTTTCACCAGCCGCGCGGTCTAGAGTGTGTTGTTGCGATCCGCGCGGCTCCCCCCTTCGGAGGTTCGAGTCCTCCCTCGGGCATGGGTGTGTGTTGTCCGCAGAGTAAGTTAGTTTTAAATTGGATTAAGTTGTGTCTAAGCTTAGGGACCGATGACCTAAGCAGTTCAGTCCCGTAAGACCTTACCACAAATTTATAAATTTTTACGAAGGCTTGCAGCTTCAGCCCGGTTAAGCTAAGTGTATGTCGCGTTGAATGTAAATCTGCACTGTTCCAATAATCTACAACTACATGTTCTCCACCTTTTCGGCCGTTTCTGCGAAAAATTTCACTGCAGATCTCTTATATAACGAGCTCTCGAAAAACATAAACGTTACAGAGCTTTGTATTTTATCACTTTTTAAAAATCTTACCTAAATACCTTGAACAATGTACACAGCATTAGCAGATTTCACTGTATCCAATTTGCAACACGTCTTATAGAGAACGGGTGAGCTGATTTTCAAATGAATGATGCTTCTTAGCTCTGAGCTTCTCCATAAGGATAACCTAAGGTCATTTTATTCGAACTCTTAATCCTGTATTGAGAAGGAGCTAAATATACTTGTCTGTAATTCAGTGTGCTGGTTTCTTTACTCTTCTGACTAACAAGCGTGACGATTCTAATTGTGAGATACCACTGATCGTGTTCATTCTTCGAGAATTTCGCTTTTAGGGTACACTGAGAAACGAAGTAATTCCTCGGCGCTCACAATGTGATACCACAACAGCAATTTTAGGGGAGGATGGTGTATTATTGTTTATACCCACTGCTCTCCAAAAACAGGACGATTAATCCCGGATCACTCCAACGAGCGTTGCCAACGCAACAAAATTGTTGTAGCGTACTTATAGGGGTATATCTCTTAGCTCAAGTGACCTATAACAACACAACTGTTCCGGCATCGATATATCAACGACTGATTAGATATGAGCTTTCAGTCCGATGGGTAACCTATTACGGCGGATCAGTAGCATAACGTTGTATCGATTACGCACATTTCACAAATATGGAAGCTTTTCCAGACATTTATGTTACATAAGTGTCCTTAGAGAAAGCGGCCCTTTCTGCTTTAAATTTCTACACCATTACTTTGACATTTACTCCAAACAACCAACAAAGCATGCTGTTTGCTATTGAGAAAATTTGATTAGTAATTTACAATGTATGGAAGACACGTCAATGCCATTTTCAAAACTCACTCATCTTGAAGCTGTTATTCGTTGCAATTGTCTTTAGTGGAAATTACTTTGTGTAATATTGCCGTAAAGCACGTATTTGTTATGACTGTCGTATCCACCAAACCACACTTGGGTAATTTTGCACACATAAAAAGAAAGAAAAGGAACCTCTGCAGTTTTGTTTTACTTGGACGATCATGTTGCACTATATGCAGATATGTAGTCCAATAAGGGTATGGTAAAACGAGAGACACTTTTTTCCGAAGGTGATCTTACGGAAATGCTACAAAAATGTAATGCTTCAGAGATATTTTATGTGCTTTGTAGATTTATGTTCCGACGATCCTTTGAAATCATTTTATCTTTTCCTAATGACCTAATTATCGACTGGGCCTTAAATTTCGCTTTGCAATACTACAGTAAGAGATGCGTGACAGAACAGTATTTGACATTTTGTCGAGCATGTAGACTGCACTGTGCCACCGGTCCTTGTCACAGTACGCGCGTTACTTCCCGGCTGCTTGTGGTTCAAGTTTGACTCTTTAAACAGTGAATATTTTTCTTTCAATGGTCGTTAAAAAGCGCCATGAAAATTAATAATCGCTTCAGTATCTCGGCAGATAGGAAAATTGCTAGAACAGTCTACAACGAAATTACTGTCACTAGCTGGATATCACTAGCTGAAGACCACGTTACAGTATTTTAACCATCCTTTCACACTGGCGTCTTAGTCGTGGCGATTCAGACGTGCTGTTCATTGCTTCAATCGCTCCAGTCAGCGACTATCGGTAGATTGGATATCCGCGCAGACGACTGAACTACGGTGGCAAGAGCTGTGTGCTTGTTCGAGGCAGTTACGAAATGAATTCAAGTTGGGTGAAACATTAGAAATCTTTCTTCTTCTTCTTCCTCTATCATAGACTATGCCATAGACCTGTTCCGTCTTCTAAGTATCCAGTCATCTTTTTCTTTGTCTTCCTACGGATCTTGTACCTAAAGGTTTCAAATTTAAGGCACGTTTTGTTAGTTTTTAACCTGCCTTTCTTCGCAAATGTTGTAGCCTACTTTGTCGATTAGACTTGATGTTCTAATTTATAGCATATATCGCAAGCTCTACTATTACGGTTTCGTTTCTTAGTTTATCTAATCTTGTACAGCCCTAAACTCCTGCCGGCCGCGGTGGTCTAGCGGTTCTAGGCGCTCAGTCTGGAACCGCGCGACTGCTACGGTCACAGGGTCGAATCCAGCCTCGGGCATGGATGTGTGTGGTGTGCTTAGGTTAGTTAGGTTTAAGTAGTTCTAAGTTCTAGGGGACTGATGACCACAGATGTTAAGTCCCATAGTGAGACGTTAAGTCCCATAGTGCTCAGAGCCATTTGAACCATTTGAACCTTAACTCCTCTTCGAAATTTCATTTCTGCCGCTTGGATTCTACTTACTCGCTTAGTAGTATTCGTTCAGCTTTTGCTTCCAAACAGCGATGGTGTGGTGGCCTTTGTGCCTTTTTCTCACTTTATTCCCGAATGTTCCGCATATCACACGATATTCCTGTAGTTTGTTGTCAATGTCGAGTTTACTTTGGGGCTTATGAAAGCAAAGTGATTAACTTGTTCAGTGATTATGTTTCTTATTCTTATCTTCGTTCTCAGCGGTTTTGACGTTTTGAAAGACATCACTTTTGTTTTTGGAATGGATATTTTTATATGAGATTTTTTTAGAAATTTGGTTCAGTCTATAGATGGAACTTTGTAGCGAGTCTCGCTATCCTGTATAACAGATGTTGCAAAAAGCATTGTATTAAAAATTACGTTATGAGACCAATTTGTTGTTTCCGTATTTCAATCATATAGTCAATGTATACATTAGAAAGTGTGGCTGATAAGCTACACCCTTGTCGAACCCATTTGCTTATGGTATGTCTTCTGATGTAACATGGTTAGTCCGAAGTCTTATTTTTGTACCTTTATGTAGGCTTCCTATCACCTTTTATTATTTGCTGAGAATGTCCATTCCTGCGTAATATATTTCACAAAATATTCATATCTACATGGTCGAAGGCTTTCTCTAAGTCTTGCAGTTAGCTGATTGACTTACCGAAGGCTAGAGGAACGACACCTTGATCAAAAATTACTTTCAATTCACGAGGCCAAAGCAAAATCAAAATATACCCTAACAAGTAATAACCAAAATAATACATAGCAGATTCGGTTATAGTATTTCGACGGACTTTCATTTTAAAGATAAGGAATAAATTTTTTACACATATCCTCCCAAGCCTTACGTTTTTGGATTTTATTGCTGTAATCCTTACTCCTAAATCCCAAATTGCAGGAGGACTGTCTACTCAGTGATGAAAAGTTCCACGCGTAAAGCCAGTATTGCAGCATGAAAGAAGTACAACGTTCTTTAGGACACAGCAGTCATAGAGCGCTAACAAAAACCAAATTCAACACGAGCTGGCGAATGGGCAACGTTTTACCCCAGCCCTCTGCACCCGCGCCACAAGATAGCTACGTGTGAAAGGGGCGAAATGCTGCTGTGTCTTCGCGATCAGTCGCAGGGACCGGCGAGCGAGCAGCAGATCTCACGATCAATTCCCCAGTGTGTTAGGCATTAAGGGAATTGCGTGTTAAGCTTAAGAGCTGAAAAAGAAGGAAGGAAGCTCGAAGGTTAACGTTCAGTCGACGTTAGGGCAAGTATAAATGCATAACAATCTGGGATGTGACCAGCACTGGAAAGAAAATGGGTTGTGTCCTTTCGAAAGAAACGATTCCGGAATACTTCTTCGTCTATGTAGAGAAATCACGAAAAAAGTAAATCAGAATGGTCGGACGAGCATTTGCATCCCGCTGACCCGAATGTAAATCCAGTGTGTGACGTTTCTTGCAGAGTCCGCACTTTCTTTCACTCCTACTATGTTTTGCATCGGAATGAGTCGCCTGCAGCACCTCAGAAATTTTTTAATTAAGAGCGCGTACTGAGATGTGCTGTAGGTAGCCGCGTCTCGAATGTTAACTGACAGGATGGGAGCAGTTGATGAGCTGCATCAGTAGATAACTTGATTCGACGTGAGAACAAACGCTGCAACTCACACGAGGTATTATATTTTATATTCTAACCGAAACAGCTTACAGAAATTACTCTGTTATCTGTAAAGTCTCTTTGTTAATTAAAAAAGCCATTATAATTCAGAAACATCAAAACAACGGCGTTAATGGAAGCATCTGGGTATGGCACCGTTTGGCTTCCGCGCCGGTGGTTCGGAATACTTCGATCAACGCAAAGCGTCTACCACTTTATCATAATTGGTGTCCGTTCTAAAAGTATTCCAAATGCTTGATTTGACTTTGTAAAACGAAATGGTTCAAATGGCTCTGAGCACTATGGGACTCAACTGCTGTGGTCATAAGTCCCCTAGAACTTAGAACTACTTAAACCTAACTAACCTAAGGACAGCACACAACACCCAGCCATCACGAGGCAGAGAAAATCCCTGACCCCGCCGGGAATCGAACCCGGGAACCCGGGCGTGGGAAGCGAGAACGCTACCGAACGACCACGAGATGCGGGCTTTGTAAAACGTCATCGCGAGTACTTTGAATCTACCGCCGACATACACACAGGATGCTGTACCGAAAAATGACAGCGATCTAAAGACAGTATACGTCAATTTATGGCAGTTCACCCGCATTCCATGCAAAGATACCTATTCTTATATGTGACTGTGTAGCTGGAATGCGAAGCGACGGAGCAGACGCCGAATGGTAGGTGGTAACGGACTGTTTGGTGCAGCGATGTCACAAGAACACGGCCGGCTTTTCATTCTTCATATGAAATTAGAAAGCAGGTGGTACGTTGTCAAAGATGACAGCAGATATCTTGCAACTGGGCTAACTATTGCGCGACTTCGATCGGTCATACCTAAAGAATATAATAAAAAATAAAATAAATTATACATATCTTTGCCGCTTAAAGACAGCGACACGATGCAACACGAATTGTTCACATCCGTAGATGTCCCTGATATTTCATCAAATACACAATTACAGGATATGATAACGCGTCGTTGTTAACGGTACAAAATCGACGTATGTAAAGGTAATTTCGCGAGTATCCCAAGGGTCTGTTATAGGATTGTTATTGTTTACGATGTACATCAGTGAGGTAGTGAATGACATTGAAAGGTGTGTGTGTGTGTGTGTGTGTGTGTGTGTGTGTGTGTGTGTGTGTGTGTGTGTGTGTGTGTGACTATTCGCGAACAACGTTGTCCAATGGAATGTTTCAACGCCGGATAACTGTGGCAAAATGAAAGAAGACCGCTAGAGGGCCGACGTTTCGTGCAGCGACTGGTAGTCGAACCTGACCGTATATAAAAGTAACTTATTGTGCATAAATAGACGAAGAAATCTATCAGCGAACTATTCAGTTACACTATTGGCGACTGGTCACCGGAAAGAGTAATTACGTAAAGTACCTGGGTGCAACCAGTCGGAGCAGTCTAAGGTAGAACGACCACATAAAACAAATAGTGGGAAAGCAAACGCCATGCTGAAATTAACTGGGAGAATCTAAAAGAAATTTAATTCACTCACGAAATACTGCGGTTACAAAAGAACACTTATTCTACCAGTTCTCTAGTACTGCTCATCGGCCTGGCACCCTTACCAGGTTAGTTACCAGAAGTGGTAGAGGCCATCCAACGAAGAGCGAAGAGTCAGGGTACCGTTTACTCGGCGCGGAAGCTTCAGGTACAGCATACCGGGTAAACTTTGACCCCCGGGGATACTTTGACCACTCAAGCACGAAAAGTTTTACATCTCTCTGCTGGCTCTCAGTTGCGTCTTTTGTGCATACTCTTTGGTGGAGAAGTTCCATCAGGCTACGCTACATGTCGCACATGTAGTGCCGTATTTTCTTACGCAGCAGTTGGCGAACCTTTTGAGACACGAAGTTGTTTACGAAACAGTGCGTTTGAAGTTAGTTGTGCAAAATCCACCAACGTCTCATAACTAAGCCATCGGGGTTTTAAAGTATATGAGGTATGTTGCTCGATTAATTCTCATAACAGACCACTTTCCATATGTATACATCGACCAGTATATTACTTTTTCTGAGGTCATGTGCATGACGTATCTGTTTCGGGGTTACTTTGACCACCGGTCAATGTTACCCCAGGCTTACAGATACACTCTTGTCGTTGTGTTCTTATTCTTCTGTTGTCCTCCTACACAGGTACAATATGCCGAGAAGTCATAGGAAGGTGCCTGGTGCAAAACAGTGTAACACTTACAGTGAAGAAGACGTGAAGACTGCATTAGACGAAATTAAAAGTGGCAAAATTCCAATGACTGCAGCATCAAAGAAATACAGTATTGCAAAAGGACAACTATATAATAAGGTGCATTCAAAACATGAACGTAAATGTGGAAGACAAAGTGTATTTACAAATGAAGAAGAAGAAACATTTGTTCATTCTGCTTTGACAGTTAGTGAGAGGGGTTTATCTTTTGATGTGCAAGACTTGTGATATTTGGGAAATCTGTATTTAGATACAAGAGGAAAAAAAGTATCTCAATTTGGTCCAACCAATACGCCAGGTGTTGAATGGGCCTGCAGTTTTATGAAGCGTCATAAGGATCTCTTATCGCATCTGAAATGCCAAAACTTGAGGACCTCAAAGGCAGAAATTACTGCAAGTTCACTCCAAGAGTATTTTGATCATTTGAAAGTCTCATTAACAGTGAAAAAATTCCACTAATATGATACCACCTTGCAGAATCTTCAAGTATGACGAGACAAACTTATGTGACAATCAAGGAGAGAAGAAATGTCTTTTTAAGCGTGGCGTTAAGTATGCAGAACGTGTGAAGAACTCTACAAAATCAAGTGTGTCAGTTATGTTTTGTGGATCGACATCAGGGCACATTCTTCCACCTTAAGTGGTGTACAAACCTGAACACATGTGATAATCTTGGATAGAAGGTGGACCAAAATTTGTTTGGTACAATAGGAGCCGATCCGGCTGGTTTGTTGCAAACATATTTTGTGACTGGTTTCAAAATTTATTCATTCCACATGTAAGAAAGTTTGACAGTCAAGTTGCTCTCATGGATGACAATCTTTCCAGTCATTTCTCACCACAGGTGTTACAATTAGCAAAGGATCACAACATTGTCTCATATGTCTTCTCAAGAATGCAACACATTTGTGTCAACATCTAGCTGTAGCATTATATGGTCCTATGAAGAGGTATTGGAGGAAGATCCTTGACACGTGGAAACAAAGGCAAATGAGGAAGTCACAAGCAATCACTAAGGATGGCTTTCCCAAGCTTTTGAAGAGTCTCTGTACGACAGTCTGTGACGTGAAGCAAGGAGACAATGAATCAGTATCGCAAAATTTGATTGCGGGCTTCAAGAAATGTGGGATTGTGCCCTTTAACACGGATAAAATGATTGAACGCTTGCTTGATAATCCCTCTTAAGTGTTTGGATACTATTTCTCCTATTGTTTCAAATTGTGTTGTGAAAATCTTGCAAAACATGGGGTGAGGGCAATTCTGGTAATGCTAACAACTGGCGGAGAGAAATAAATGTATCCGCAGGACAGGGAATAAAACCACAGGTTACTGACGCTTGAAGCTCTGATGCCAAAACGACTGAGAAGAAAATAAACACAGAAAAGAAGATGTGCACGAGATATGGATAGCTCTCGGCTTGTGACTATGCAGAGGAACTCATCATAGATGAGCATAATGTGGAAGCACTGGAGACCAATGATACAAGAAATCAGCACACTTCTGAACATAATTTATTAAAGTGTTGATGACAGTGACAGTGTGGAACTCACAAACACAAACATTAACTGTCAGTATATAATGAAGGTTCATTTGTGATTGTTATTAAAAACAAATATCAGCTATACATTGTTCAAACTATAAGTGTTTGTGGTTTAAGCAGTGGTTCAGGTGTGACGTATAATGTCAAATATCTTCGAAAACAAGGGAAGAAGTTTGGGCGCAAGTGGTAGACACAGACTTGATACGTGAAGAACAGGTAGCCCTAATTCTCACTGCACCAGATGAACTAAAACGGGGAGTTAGGTTTAATTTGGATGAACTTGAGGGTATTATGCTGAACTAATTTTGAGGCTATATGTGTAGTATTCCACCCTGGTAACTTTCATTATTTTTACAATTTTGATGATGGATCTCACTGTTTCATTTTTATACCTCACTATGTTTTCTCTTTTATAAAGCTTAATAAAGCATTTAAGATAAATTTAGATCAATGTATTTATTTGAGTGGTCAACGTTTCACTGTGTTGTTGAAATATTGATCACAGATGGAACTGTAGTTGACAGTTGTGGCAGAGATAGAGGCCGGTCAATGTAACCCCGATGTGCCTTGTTTGAAAATAAACTTATGCCATTCACTTTCGGCACTTACTATTGATAGCAATAATTACACACCACTTAAACTAACTTTAACGCTTACCCATGCCCGAGGACCGCGAGGACGCGATAGGCTACAATCGGACCTTTATCAAAGCCGGTTGGTTGGTTGGTTGGTTGGTTTTTGGGGGAAGAGACCAAACAGCGAGGTCATCGGTCTCATCGGATTAGGGAAGGAAGTCGGCCGTGCCCTTTCAGAGGAACCATCCCGGCATTTGCCTGGAACGATTTAGGGAAATCACGGAAAACCTAAATCAGGATGGCCGGACGGGGGATTGAACCGTCGTCCTCCCGAATGCGAGTCCAGTGTGCTAACCACTGCGCCACCTCGCTCGGTCTATCAAAGCCGGAAACGTGATGGTACGCATTTCTCCTCCTTACACGAGGCATCACAACAACGTTTCACCAGGCAACGCCGGTCAACTGCTGTTTGTATATGAGAAATCGGTTGGAAACTTTCCTCATGTCAGCACGTTGTAGGTGTCGCCACCAGCGCCAACCTTGTGTGAATGCTCTGAAAAGCTAATCATTTGTGTATCACAGCATCTCCTTCCTGTCGGTTAAAGTTCTCGTCTGTAGCATTTCATCTTCGTGGTGTAGCAATATTAATGGCCAGTAGTGTACTTAAACCTAACTAACCTAAGATAGGATTCGAACCTTCGACCGTAGCAGCAGCGCGGTTCCGGACTGAAGCACCTAAAACGTTGCTATGTATTTTCTTTTAATCTGATGTTCGGTCCTCATCTCCAATGCATTACGCTAAACAGACGGGTGAACCGAGAGTGGACTAGGCGGGTAATGAGAACACGGAAAGAGTAGAGCCGGCCGCCCTGTGACTCGCTAATTCCGGAAATGTCTCGAGAGGGTGACCTGGGCGCAAACAATGTCGTTCGACAGGCCGCAAGACAAGGGGCGTCTGCCGGACAAAGGCCGCCCGCTGCTGCGAAAGGAACAAAAGCAGGCTCCGTGCTGCGGCTGTCCTACCTGTGTCCCTAGCCTAGGCCGCGCGCCCGCCCGAGGAAGGGTTGGTCGCGCCAATCTGCGGCGTATTTTTCCGAGCTGCAGCCTCACAATCACCGCCACCTGTTCTAGGCGAGCACAAATTGCTGGCCGAGCAGCGGCCCTAGCGCGCCGAAGAGCCGAGGGTGGCTGCGTGCAGGTGCGCAACCCAGCGGGAAGATGCGCTGGAATGCAGGCCGCAACACACACCCCGCTCTCCGCTCGGGTCTTGCAAGGGAACCGTACACACAAACCGCGCACCGACTTTGCTCATATTCCGCACGGCTGTAGCGCATACTTGGATGTTACAAATCCTGCTCTGGTACGACGCGCTCCAGGGAACTCGAGGATCGAAGTTTTGAATACCATACCGTCCGTTTGTACCAGTTCGGTCTTGAAGTTTTGTTCTTTAAAAATGTATAGATTTTGTGCGTTAACCTGTTTTGAGTCCATTCTTTCTAAATGCCCCATGAATTGCATTCTTCTCATTCGTATTGTGTCTGTTATTTTGGAGATATTTTTATATATTTCTGCATTGGGTTTTGGATAATGCTCACCATCTTTAGTTCTTGGTCCTATGATTTTCCTCATTATTTTACGTTCTTTCACTTCTAATTCCTCTTTTAATGTTCAGTGTTGAAGGTTTAGTGTCTCAGATGCGTAGAGAGCTTCGGGTTTAATTACTGTTGTGTAGTGTCGTATTTTGCAGTTCCACGAGAGACACTTTTTGTTGTAAACGTTTTTTGTTAATTGAAACGCCGTCTCCATTTTCTTGTCTCTTGATCTGACAGATTTCTTTTCATTAGAATTACATGTCTCATATTTTTCACTCTATTCAAATTTGGTTTCATTTTTATAAGTATGTACGTCGATATTTTGAGATGTTGAAATCGATATATCGTCTAGTGTGAATATCTTTGTACTTATTGTTATCTTTGAGGCTGGCTAGTGACTTTTGGCGCGGAAGCGCACAGAATAGTCAGTTTTTGTGTTGAATATGAACAGTCTTGAGTTTGTGTTGGAAATGAAAAGATGAGTCTGAGTTGCGGACAATGAAAAATGTTGTAAGTTTTATTAAGAGCAGTAACGGCTGCGAAATTGTATGATGAAGTAATGTTTTGAACATGCGAAAGTATAAAAAGTTTAATAAATGTGAATTTCTGTGAAAAGTGAGTGTGAAGAATTATTTTCAAGTGACCATTGTTTAAAAAAGTATGAAGCACATTGCAATGAAACACATAAACCATCAAATTAATCCTGAAAGATTGTCTTCGTAAGTTCTTCAAGTCGGCATAATTAACACCCGAGTGCCTTTCGCACCCACAGCAATAGTCATGCTACCTAGCCAACAATTTCAATTACGAGCCAAAGCCAGAGCGAGATCGTCGTTGGATAGCAAATTCAAGATAAGAGATGTTATTGTTAATTTTCTTCAGTGACTGTAATCAATTGATGTAGCAATACCAGCCACATTAAAGACCTTTTAGTTGCGCAATAAAAATATACTTTGAGTGAGCGACGTGATAATTTTTGAACTAATTAATTGTTAGTGGAGGTATAGTTATAAGTGTCTGCCACTGAAGTTGGTTGACCATCTCTGTGACGCTTTCGTGCTTACTGAATGAATCTGTAACAAAACGCGCCGCTCTTCTTTGGAACTTCTCGATTTCCTCTATCACTCCTATCCCGTACGGATCCCATATTGACGAGCAATATTCAAGTATTGGTCGAACGAGTCTTTTGTAACCTACATCCTTTGTCGACAGAGTACATTTCCTGACTATTCTTCCAATGAATCACCGTCTGGCATCTGTCGTACTCGGGATTAATTTTATGTGGTCGCTCATTTCAAATCGCTCCGTACGCAGGGTCTTAGGTATTTTATGGAAGTGACTCCGTCCAGTTATTGTGCTATAACTGTGTAATTATAACAATAAACGGTCTTTCGCAATACGTTACTCTTCTTCATGTCGAGGTCGAGCTGCCATTCACTGCACCAATCGTCGATCGTCTGCAGGTCTTCCAGCATTTCGCTACAATTTTCTAGCGTATTGACTTCTCTGTGCACAACAGCATCAACCGCGAAAACCTCATAGAACTCCCGACGTTATCTAAAAATGGTTCAAATGGCTCTAAGCACTATGGGACTCAACATCTTAGGTCATAAGTCCCCTAGAACTTAGAACTACTTAAACCTAACTAACCTAAGGACATCACACACACCCATGCCCGAGGCAGGATTCGAACCTGCGACCGTAGCAGTCCCGCGGTTCCGGACTGCAGCGCCAGAACCGCTAGACCACCGCGGCCGGCCCCGACGTTATCTGTTAGGTTATTTGAATACAGGGTGGTTGGAAAAATCTGAAAAGTTTGTAAGGGTGCTGCAATGTAGGTTGCGGTGAGAAGTAATTGTTAAGGAAAATAAACTGATATGTTGCGCCGTTTCAGAATTAATTAGTACTGATGTTAGCCACACACGCAGTTCGCGCGCAAATTCAAGGGGCCTGCCAGATACAATTGGTGTCAAATCTCCTTCATCATAACCAACATGGATTCCGCAAACAGAGATCATGTGAAACTCAGCTCGCCCTATTTGCCCAAGAAATTCACAGTGTCGTAGACACTGGCGAGCAGATTGATGCCGTATTCCTGGACTTCAGGAAGGCATTTGATACGGTTCCGCACTTACGTTTAGTGAAAAAAATACGAGCTTACGGAATATCGGACTAGGTTTGTGATTGGATTCAGGATTTCCTAGAAGAAAGAACACAACATGTCATTCTTAACGGTTCAAAATCTGCAGATGTAGAGGTAATTTCGGGAGTACCGCAAGGAAGCGTGATAGGACCTTTATTGTTTACAATATACATAAATGACTTAGTTGACAACATCGGTAGCTCCGTGAGGCTATTTGCAGATGACACGGTTGTCTACAAGAAAGTAGCAACATCAGAAGACTCGTACGTACTCCAGGAAGACCTGCAGAGGATTAATGAATGGTGCGACAGCTGGCAGCTTTCCCTAAACGTAGATAAATGTAATATAATGCGCATACATAGGGGCAGAAATCCATTCCAGTACGATTATGCCATAGGTGGTAAATCATTGGAAGCGGTAACGACCGTAAAATACTTAGGAGTTACTATCCGGAGCGATCTGAAGTGGAATGATCACATAAAACAAATAGTGGGAAAAGCAGGCGCCAGGTTGAGATTCATAGGAAGAATTCTAAGAAAATGTGACTCATCGACGAAAGAAGTAGCTTACAAAACGCTTGTTCGTCCGATTCTTGAGTATTGCTCATCAGTATGGGACCCTTACCAGGTTGGATTGATAGAAGAGATAGACATGATCCAGCGAAAAGCAGCGCGATTCGTCATGGGGACATTTAGTCAGCGCGAGAGCGTTACGGAGATGCTGAACAAGCTCCAGTGGCGGACACTTCAAGAAAGGCGTTACGCAATACGGAGAGGTTTATTATCGAAATTACGAGAGAGCACATTCCGGAAGAGATGGGCAACATATTACTACCGCCCACATATATCTCGCGTAATGATCACAACGAAAAGATCCGAGAAATTAGAGCAAATACGGAGACTTACAAGCAGTCGTTCTTCCCACGCACAATTCGTGAATGGAACAGGGAAGGGGGGATCAGATAGTGGTACAATAAGTACCCTCCGCCACACACCGTAAGGTGGCTCGCGGAGTATAGATGTAGTGTCAGCTGTTCTCACAGCGTAGGTGAAACTGCCAAGAGATTGCTCAGCCTTTGGCTCACGTTCGATCCTTACTACTAGCCCATGTACAATTTTTGAATCGAATTCGTGTTCGGTTTTAAGAAACCGAACGAAGAACACGTTTGGCGTCACCGTCTCTGGTGGGCCGCTTGAACTGGCGGGCGCAATGGGCTGATTGGCTTACTTTAATTCTAATTAGCGTCCGCGGCTCGTGGTCTTGCGGTAGCGTTCTCGATTCACGCGCACGGGGTCCCGGGTTCGATTCCCGGCGGGGTCAGGGATTTTCTCTGCCTCGAGATGACTGGGTGTTGTGTGTCTTCCACCATAATTTCATCCTCATTCACTCGTAAGTTGCCGTAGTGGCGTTAAAAAACTTGTGGAGCGGCAGCCGAACCGCCCCACGAGAGGTCTCCCGGCCACCAATGCCATACGCTCATTATTATTATTTTAATTAGCGGCGCAAAGTATGTAATTTCTTTCTGAACAATTATTTCTCAGCACAACCTACCTTACAACAAGCTTTCCAGAGTGTTTCTGAGTACCCTGTATATGGCCGAAAGTGATGATTCTATACTACTCTCCTGTTGTACACAGTCAGCACAGAATGTACCTTCGGAGTACTGAGCAACAAATGGAGAAGTTGTCACTAATCTTGAAACATGAGAATTTTGTATATATTTTAATAGCCCGTGTGCTTTGCGTAACTATGCGATTGACAGAGATGGTTACGAAGTTGAAATCATGTTATCGACAACGTGAACGAGTACAGGCAGGTTAAAGGTATGGCGAGATATTTCAGCAAATAATATGAGCGTCCAGGACCCTGTTATGGAACTGCCCAGCACCTCCACAGCTGCCGTGTGCCGCTTGGACGGTACCGGTTCGTGCCTCAAAGACGTGAAAACCACCATCTGACTTTTCGTACTGCAGCCGTGTAAACCGTGTCGTAAAGATAGACGACTGCGGGCCAAGTGTGAAATGGGTACGTGACGCTAAACTAGAAGTCTTCCTGTACCATGGTCGAGTCCTATAATTTTATTTTTCTCTCCCTCTAAGCATCCATCAAACTTGGATCGCTACTGCCAATCAGATTTCTTAGGAAAGGATCAATATAAAAAATAATAACTTACGTTATGACATCAATCGTAAGACAAAAGGAGATGGTTATTTTAATCTTCAGACGTCAATTACTTCGAAAAAAAGTATAGTATTCGAACAAAAAATGGTTCAAATGGCTCTGAGCACTATGGGACTTAACTTCTGAGGTCATCAGTCCCCTAGAACTTTGAACTACTTAAACCTAACTAACCAAAGGACATCACACACATCCACGCCCGAGGCAGGATTCGAACCTGCGACCGTAGCAGTCGCGCGGTTCCGGACTGAAGCGCCTAGAACCGCTCGGCCGGCTAGTATTCGAACATTCTTCTTTACTGTTAGTGATTGCAAGGACAGCGGAACTGTTTATTGGTACCGTTGACGGTCATTAGAGACGGAACTCTATCTCGGTAAGGGAAAGGACAGAGAACGAAATCAGCGATGTCCTCTTCAAAGAAACCACCCCTAGGAATCCGCACTGATTTAGGGGAGTCACGGCAAAAACTAAATCTTGATAACTCGACAAGGATTTGAACTGGAATCTTCACTAATGCGAAGCCAGTGTCTTATCCACCGGGACACCACTTTCGTAATTGCTTTACCTGTTTCGGTAATTGCTTTTTAGACCACGTCCTAGGTTCAGAAAGGCATATGTCACCAAAGGAAATAAACATCGGTCGTAAATGTCTGCATATTACGATCATTTTTTTCTTATTATATTATGGCAGAGGATAGCAATGAGGCCATCTTTTAGAATTTTCCATTAGTATTTTTCGCCTTTCAGTGTAATATTCGGGTTTAAATTCACGGAAAACTAAGAACACATCATATCATAAAATAAATAATAACGGACAGCGAGTGCGTCCTGAATACTAAGTAAGAAAAATACTCACAAAAATCGTAGTCAATTCTAAGCAACATTTTCCTGCAACAAAGAAACTTCGCTGTCAAAACTATTGCTGTTTATTTACATTTTTAGAAGCCACATACGATGTTTCGCAGCTCAGCCAAAATGATAATTAGTTATGTCAATTCGAAACACTCTTACGTCGGTGCAGGAAACAACCGGAAACCCCAAGCCATTGCTTTAAAATGTTGAAGCTATGATGTTAGCCTGGTAATGGACGCTAAAATGGCGCGAAAAAAACCAGCGGTAACTTGAAAACAAATGCTAGAGAGGTCACTTGTCATACACGTCACGGGGAATCCAGCAGTCCCTCACAGCAGTCAAGTACGCCTCCGTTCGGAATGCTGTCCGCAAGCGGACTGCAATCCTGGAGGACTCTCGGCAGCGGAGTCTCCAGTTGGAGGAGAGTGAGCTTATTTGCTTTCCAGATGCGGCAATTGGGCGCAGGCGCCTGCTGTGGAGACGCTCGTAAACCGGAGTCTCCCTCCCCCGCCGCAGGTGAAATATCCGGCCACACACCAGACCCCGACCGCGATCAGAGCAATTAAGACGCCAGGGGTGGATGGAGGCGGACGTGGGCCCACCTTTTTCCTGAGGTTCCTTCCACTCTTCCTGTGGACCACCGAGTGGCGACAGACCGCCAGGGGTGCCCATCCTACAATTTATCCACCAGTGTGTGATCCAAGAACACGAATCGTGAACTTGAACACTCCAAACGTGTCTCTTTGTCAAATCCACACGCACACCTCCTTTACTGAACTAAAAGTTCCCATTTCTCATTCCGCTGATCGCATAATGTATACACCGTCTAGATTCATTTAATATGCGTGCAGAGACTGAGAAGACCTCATATCTTATGTTATCTTTGCGTAACACGTATTAGTACCAGGTGCGGCATAAGTGATCTTTCTTACTCGCTCATGCATTCCTTCATACAGGCTCTAGCTTAAAACCTCAAGCTTCCGCTGACAGTCTCCATTGCCTTCATTAGCAGCTAGCGCAGTAGATGCCTTACGACTTGAGAAACGTCGGGTCCGGCACAGTAACAGCTTACAACTCACACATACCGACAATGACACCATACTGTGCTTTGGAACGCCACATTTCTACCAGAAACGAAAGAAAATTAGTTTTCTTCCACAGGTATAGATCTACATTAACTGTTCGCTAGTAGACACTACTGAGTGCATTAGCTGTTGGGCACCTTCTAATCACAAATGGCTCTGAGCATTATGGGACTTAACTTCTGAGGTCATCAGTCCCCTAGAACTTGGAACGACTTAAACCTAACTAACCTAAAGACATCATACACATCCATGCCCGAGGCAGGATTCCAACCTGCGACCGTAGCGTTCGCGCCGTTCCAGACTGTAGCGCCTAGAACCGCTCGGCCACCCCGGCAGGCACCTTCTAATCACAGTACCACTTAGTTGAAAAAGGCCAAATAGTGAAATTTTCACGCTTTTGAAAGTTACCTGATACTTTTTCGTGCAGCTGTGTCCAGCGGCAGCCAATTTTTCCGAGATTCTGTTTGTTGAGTTCCATTTATGATTTTACTTAATTCATCGTTACAGAATGGGGCAGATCATTCTGCACAACGGCGTCATCTTTCTTTCTTCACTTAACTTCATATTCTCGTCAGCCTTTTTCCAGAGCATTGTTAATATGCAGTTATTTCGGCCCTTACTGGGTTCTTATTCAAAACTGTTTCTGCATTATTATCTAGAGTTTCAGCGCTACTTTTTTATCACAAGAATTATGAAAATTTCCATGTAGGGCACTCATCCGAATCGATTTCCAACATAATAAGACAGGGCACATCAATCTTATTTCCAGTCAACCAACGTGCTTCTCTATTTACAGTACGATGCAGGAAATACTATTTATGTGTTCCTTCAACAGTTGCAGAATCAAAGGTCGTTCCATGGCCAAAGAATTAGAAATATACATACCCTTAAACTAACAGGGCATCGCGCTATGTTTGTAGTACTATCTGCAATGTGACATTCACAGCAGAAATCGTGTCAATATCTATAAGCGGGGTGATCGATTAATAAGTGACCGAACAGTTGTGATCGGCTTGCAGTTTTCGGGGTATGCAGCTGATTCGACTCTCAATTAGGTCACGAAAACTATATATTAATCAAAGTGCCCTTCTGCGACACTCTCCTTATTCCTCGCAGGAATACTGAGGACATTTGAAATTATAGCATAGAGTTTGATATAAGGAACTAATTACAAAATCGTACCAAGCGAGATAGCGTGAACGTAAGAAACCGGACACACATTTAGGAGTGGCAGTTTGAGATTCCCGTCTACATTTAGCTATCCTTTGAATTGATAAAATCACTCAAGGTGAATGCCGGGATGGTTCCTTTACAGAGTACGTGTGATTTCCTTCCCTCATCACAACTTGTGCACCTTTTAGATGTGAAGTAGAGAAGGTAAAACTACGGCCTGTTCCACAGTAATGATGCAAGCGCGAAGAGTAAGTATAAGGAGAAATAAGGAGATATGACATGAGGATACACAGAGACACCAACCAATGCTACTCTTACGTCCGTCTCCTATGTTTTACTTCGTTGACCAAACGAACCTTATACAAAACGTCACAAGCACGCTAAGCGCAGCGCTAGCGAGGCAAAGTAGAATTAAATGCGCTTATCAGCAGATCGGCCGAACTGCCCCTCCCCGCCACGCTCCTATTCGTGTTGTGACACGCAAGTGCGAACGAGAGTTAGTCAGAAGAAAACTGAGCACTTAGTTGCTATCATAACTGCCAAATTAGAACATTTTTTTAGCTGGAACACGTTTTTAGGGTTGATCTCACGAAAAACTGGCTGTAATTGGTTATTAACCCTAGATTACCCAACCCTCGTTAAGATTCACGATTGCAACTGGTATCTCTTCCCGGTAATTTGGGCACATGAGCGGTATGGGCTCTTGAGTAACTTC
Source organism: Schistocerca nitens (assembly GCF_023898315.1). Taxonomy (NCBI): domain Eukaryota; kingdom Metazoa; phylum Arthropoda; class Insecta; order Orthoptera; family Acrididae; genus Schistocerca; species Schistocerca nitens. Next base: position 186,605,406 of record NC_064617.1, on the reverse strand, counting down.
ATGGCAAACACTGTTGTTAACAATGGTTGAACTATTTATTGTCGGACTCCACGGGCTTGCTGACACTGCTTCTCTTGTCGAAAGTATTACGAATGTCTAGTAATGGTGTGCCTGTTTGCAAATAGGCTGGCATGCCTCTTTTTTCTCTTAAAATTTATCTTAGTTTGACATCTTTGGGGAAATATCAAGCAGTACAGTTAGAAGAATGTTAGTCTATATCAGTGCTAATCTCGTCTTTTTTGCCACTGAAATTAGCACAACATGCATGGGGCTCAGTTTGATTTTGACGCTGACAAACTGGGTGACTTGCTCGAATAAGCTGACAAAGAGAATGGAAAATTTAGTGACGAGGAAAATAATGAATGACAAGTGATGTACACTCAGACTTTGATGCAGCAACTGAGAAAGACAAGAAATCAGAAGAAGAGTCCCTGGGTGACCGTGAAATACCGCTAGGTAGTAATACAGTCAAAGCGAAAGAAACTCTACTCATTTTGTACGTAAAAACACATGGAGTTTAGTTAGTAATTCGTGTGCAATATAATTTAATATTTCGTTTCCAGTAACAATTCGAGAGGTTAAATTGTCATTACAGTAATTTTTATCCAACAAACTCACACACACACACACACACACACACACACACACACACACACACACACACACAAAACAAAGGAATCACAGACGTTGGCTGGGAGTGAGAATTGATTAAATCAATCATGGAAGTTGAAAATTTGTACCGGACTAGGATTCGAACCCGGATCTCCTGCTTACTGCTCTAATCACTAAGCCATCCAGACACAGTGGTCATCTTAACTGGACCAAGTACCGCTAGCACCCTTCCCATTAGATCCAAATTCTCAGTTCATCCACACACTGCAAAATAGTTCCCTTGGTTCATTATCCTCGTTACTCGCCGCATTTCGCCGATTCCCGTAAGAGTTCGAGCCGCGTGTGCATCTGCACTCAAGAGAGCTTTGGCCGTCCTCGTCTTAATTATATACAGGGTGTTTATAAATGAATATCGGAGTTTTAACGCTTTATAATATTTATTACATTAAACTTAGTTATAAATGATATGTCAGATGAAAGAGCAACTCAAACAGTTTTATCAAGAACGTTATAAATGTTCAATGTGAGCACCAATGGCATAGAGATGTACGCAAATGGTTGAACTTCACTGTACCCAAGCGCTGGATAGGCCGCAAGGGGCCCAATGACAGGGCTTGCTTTGCATGGCCTCCACCTTCACCCGACCTAACGCCATGCGATTTTTTCCTTTGGGGCTTCATCAAGGATCGTGTGTACGTGCCTCCGCTACCAGCAGACCTCCCTGAATTGAGAAACCGGATTGCAGCAGTTGTTGCTACAATCACTGAAGACACACTTATCAACGTTTGGGGAGAACTCGGCTATAGACTTGATGTGTGCCGTGTAACAAAGGTGCTCCCATTGAACATTTTTGGTAAAACTGTTTTGAGTTGGCCGGCCTGTGTGACCGTGCGTTTATAGGCGCTTCAGTCTGGAACCGCGTGACCGCTACGGTCGCAGGTTCGAATCCTGCCTCGGGCATGGATGTGTGTGATGTCCTTAGGTTAGTTAGGTTTAAGTAGTTCTAAGTTCTAGAGGACTGATGACCTAAGATGTTAAGTCCCATAGTGCTCAGAGCCATTTGAACCTTTTGTTTTGAGTTGCTCTTTCATTTCACATATCATTAATAACTGTAAGTTTAATATAATAAACATTATAAAGCGTTAAAACCCCGATATTCATTTATAAACACCCTGTATATGTGGTGCCTGTTCCTTCGGGCATGGCGAGGACGGCCAATGGTCTCTTCAGTGCAGATGCACACCGGGCTCGAAAATGCATGGATTGATGAGGATAATCGGCAAGGGGCACTACTTAAGTAGTGCGTGGGTAAGTTGAAAATTTGGGTCTGACGGAAGGCGTGCTAGGGCAATTTCGATGACCACTGTGACGGGATGGCGCAGTGGTTAGCGCATCTGCCCAGTACGGTAGCTCAGCGTGTTGGGTCAGAGGACTGCGTGCTCTCTGTAATAAAAAAAACTGAGTCAAGGAATCAACGATCAACTTGAACGGATGTCTAGTGACGTCCGCGCAGACCAAACGCGACGAACTTTATTGGAAAAAAAAAATGTAAGCAGGAGACCCTGGTTCGAATCCCGCTCTGGCACAAATTTTTCTACTTTGCCCGTTGAAATATGACCGCTAGCAGACAATGTCTGTATTAAGTAGTAAAAATTAAGTTCGTATAGTAGCAATGTAACATCGCCTCGCCCCCTCCTTTAGTGCTCTAGAGCTAATAAACGATTGAAAATATCTGACTATTTATATTCGAAAGACGTAGTCTAGGTTTTAGGGGAATACGTCCGGTTAAATAATAATTCCCAGTGCGGCTTGTTCATATTTTTGAACCTGGTAACCCTAGCCTCGGCAGCAAATGATGTTCGGAACGCGATGCACGAGGAATCGGTTTGCGTTTGAGCGAGTGGGGCAGGAACACAGGTGGGGAGGGACAGCGTGTTTCCTGGGTCAGTACGGCAGAACAAAGGGTGCGGCTGGCACGTCCGCGTCGCAGCGACAGCCCGGCCGCGCTGAGCCTGCACTTCCGGCCCGGAAGTGTCCGACACTAATTGGCCACGTGACGAGCGTACGAGGCTGGCGGTGTCCGGCCCGCTGCCCTCTCCTCGCCGGCCCATTGATCCGCGTGGCCATTCAGCGGCGCCCCAGCTGACACACGTGGCCCGCCGCGCCTTGGCCACTTGCTGCGCCTCCGCCGCGCTCTCTCACTCTCTCTCTCTCTCTCTCTTTCTCTCTCTCTCTGCGCGGAGGGTCACTGGCGGCCCTAGCCCCAGGAATGCGGCCGCACAGGGGTCAGGCACTCGGCCAGCGCTAGCCGCCCCCCACTTGCGTAAATGCTCTACTCTGCCCTAAATCATCGACTGCTGTTTTTTCTATCCGTTGCTGAATAGTCATATGTGGGCTATAGTCTGTCGGCAAGGCCGGTATTACACTATCAAATTTCTTTGTCAAAGATTTGATCAAAGATGGATCAAATATTCCGTCAAATATATTTCACAAACATCTTTGACGTAGCGCTAGAAGGGGTATTACCAACGGGTTAAAATTTCATAGAGTGGCTATAGGTCCACCATGTTTGAAGCAAATTGAAGTTCTGTCCGCCATGTTTTCTTTAGTCAAGTCATTCGTCTGCTGTGTCCCGCCCCCTTGTAACTGCGTTTGACTTACTTGAAATAGCCCATACTAGCTTTATTTTTTTCTAAAACAAGTAATAGACAGCAGTGATTTCAGTGTACACTGACAGCAAAAAGGGATGTTTTTGTCGAAATATGGCTAAACTTTTCGATGTAGATAACACTACAAGACAACTCAAATAAGTCTGTCCATCCACTATAACGTTACTTGTTGCCCATAAATTAATGCAATTAGAGCAGGTACCACCAGAATATTACGGTGAAACTTCTAAACATGCTGTGGTTAACTATTAGAAACAGTAACGGGCGCAGAAATGCGATATTTTTGTCGCTATTTCAAAGTAAACAGTCAAAGCCTCAAAAACCAGTACACTGTGAACGAGAATTTATTTGAAATATGTGTCACATTGCCCAACGGCGAAGCGTTCTTGGATGGGGTAATTTCACAAATTTTCGTAAGTAGCTGTATGCCTTGGCAGAATAAAAGTGTAGGGTCAGGGCAAATTTCCTTATTTGCTGAGAATAATGGCATACTTTAGCACTGCACTGAAGTTCCAATAGCTCCTTCAACAAACCAACTACATGTTCACTGTTTAACATATAAGAAACTGAACTATATAGCCTTCTTCTCAAACCAGCAACTAAAGTCTGTAACTGCACTATTCTTCTTTTGTGTCGTACACTAAGTTGCTTCATTTGCTTTATCTGCTTCTTTAGTCGCACATTCTCTGCTTGCACTCTGTTATATTGTGTTTTCAACTTCTTAGGGCTTGGGAGACAGTAATTGTGGTCAGCAGAAACAGATATGGGTCCGACAGGCACTGAAAGAATGCAGTTACATCATAAGTTTATAACAGAGTTACACCATAAGATTATAATAGAAAGTATGTAATTCAAAGTAATAAGAACACGGAGTAAAATTACATTATTGACTTACTTTGTGCTAATGATGTCACTGTAACAGTACTATCTTGCAAATTGTCGAAAGATCGCTTTCTGGGTTGTGGTCGTAATACTTTATCTTGCTTTTGTAAATGTGGTGGAAACTTAAAGATAGTAGGTACTGCTTTTGACAAAAGGCGCCTCTGGACATTTGTGTGGTACATATATTTCTCTTCAAAATGAGCTGAACAGAGGTAACTGGCTGTAGTAGGAAACCAGTTTTGTCGCTTCATATTTATAACCCATCTTTTTGTAATTTCCTTATCTTTTAAAGGAAATCTGTAATCAACGATAAATAAATTACTTTCCTGCATTTGTCTTAAGCATAATTACAGTTCCAATGCAAATGACTCTTTAATAAACATTAAAAAACCTGTGTCGTATTTCGGTACTAATATACTTACTTATTATATGAAATATTTGTTGTTTTATCGCTGCGATTTGTGCAGTTGAACGCTGAACACACTGCAGGCATGTTGACTTTATATTTTGTAACAAAAAAGTCAACTAGAAAAGTTAAATATTGCAGTAATATCACAACAGCTGACACACTTCCAACACAAACAACAGTAACGCTTTCCTAATGTTTTGACTAAGGAGAACATGGCGGCCGAGTTAGCGTTGGTTGCAGCTAGGAGCGCTGTAACTAGTATCTCAGCCACTCTATGAAATTTTAACTCGTTGGGTATTACACTGTCATCAAATTTTTCGTCAAAGTTCAAGATGGCTGACAACAACTTGTTATTAACCGCAGCAGTTGCACGTACCGCAACTGCGTTGTGTGCACATGCGGAAAAGAAGTGGGGGGGGGGGGGGAAAGAGGGACCATACATACTAGGTTGACAGTCTTAAATTCCTGGGATTACAACTTGATAATAAATTCAGTTGGGAGGAGCACACCACAGAACTGCAGACATAGGCAACATAAAAATGAAAATGCTTGCATACTTTGCCCACTTTCATTTCATAATGTCATATGATACAATATTTTCAAGTCAGACAAAAGTTTTCAGAGTCCAAAAGTGTGTAATACGTATTATTTGTGGAGTAAATTAACGGACGTCCTGCAGAAACCTCTTCAAACAACTGGGTATACTAACTACTGCCTCTCAGTATATTTATTCCTTAATGAAATTTGTCCTAAATAATATACCTATTTTTCCAACAAACAACTCAGTTCGTACATACAATACCAGGAACAAAAATGATCTGCACAAGGACTTAAAAGCACTTACTTTACTTCAAAATGGGATCCACTACTCAGGTACACGCACCTTCAATAATTTGACAGCAAACATAAAAAATTTAGTTACAAATAAAGATCAGTTTAAAAGGAGCCTGAAAGACTTACTAGTGGCCAACTCCTTCTACTCCATTGACGGAATTTTTAATAGAAACAATTGATATATTGTATTTATTCATACTATTAGTATTGTTATTTCAGCTTAAAAAATTGACATGTTCCACATCCACGAGGATCTCCTCAGCACGGATCCATGGAACGAAAAACTAATCTAATCTGGGTGAAGCCGTGGGTTTTACGACGACACGATAAAAGAACTGAACAAAACTTGTTGCATGAGCTTACAGTGGAAGACGTCAAGTCGTACATCAATTACTTAAGAATGGATGAGCGTACATTTCTGTATGTGCTCAGTGAAGTGTATCCTCATATCACAAAGCACAATATTCACTTAAGAACTGCTACATCTTCCGAAGACAGACTCACTGTAACACTGCGATTCCTTGCTACAGGAGAGGGTTATGTTAGGTTAGGTTAGGTCAGGTCAGATCTCGTCTCCAATCTTCTTACTCTAGTTTTGTATTCACGGTGCCTAACGTTGTAAAGCGCCTCATTAGATCATACATCTCTATTAATTTTGTAGTTGTCGGCACACACCAATTGTATTTACCCGTAATGTTTATACAAACACTACAGACGACAGAACGCTGCAGCGATGCTAGCGCTCCATGTGGTAACATGTCACATTGCAGTGAACAGAAGACAAGCGATTTCTTTGATCAAATGTACAGCGAGGCCCTAGATTTGATCAAATATTGGACGACATTTGACCAAGTTCCTATTACACCATCAAATATCTTTGACAAAGATTTTTGACAAAGAAATTTGATAGTGTAATACCGGCCTAAACTGAAGAGCGAGCGAGCGAGCGAGCGAGTCCCCACGCTGCCTACCCTGCTACGTCAGAGGGCGCTTCTACAGGCTGTTTCACTCACAACGTAGTGCAGAAATTTGATAGTGTAATACCGGCCTAAACTGAAGAGAGAGCGAGCGAGCGAGCGAGCGAGTCCCCACGCTGCCTACCCTGCTACGTCAGAGGGCGCTTCTACAGGCTGTTTCACTCACAACGTAGTGCAGTCCCTGCCGCAGCGCGTGCTTTAAATCTGAGGCGACGCCGTTTATTTTTAGAGAAATGCGTTAAGAATATAAGGAAAAAAAAGACGATAGCTTCTTCGAAACGAAACATTATAGAGTAAATAAGATTAACATTTAATAATATTAACGGGAGTCAGGATTCTACTACAAACATAGAACCGAATGCCTATTCGTGTGAATGTATGTTCCTCTATTCGTAAGACGAACCAGATAAAGTGCAATCAATCTGTAGAATTTAAGGCTTGTTCTTACTGTGTGTTTCTACTAAAAGGTAAAAGTTTTCTTTGAAGGGCTGCATTGAAACTTAACAATTCTTGCAACACGAAGAGTGTTTAAGAAGTAACCAGAAATTTATAATTTCGTGTGTTGTATTAGTTCGATTCGCACTGCTTTTTTTTGTCACTGTCTTCGTAAACATGTCTGAAAAGTATTTCCAGGTAAATCCCATTTCACGCAATGTCTTGTGTGCCAAGGAAAATGTATTTTTTGTTTCACGGCAGTAAGTAATTTCCGTAATGTGGGCACTATTCTTTGGTTTATGTAAAAGTCCTCCGTCGTTTGTCGAATGACCGATTTTGTGAAACCGCCTATAACGATGGGTTTCCTCCCTAAATTAGTTTTCCTTCGCGGCGATTCCAGTAAATCGTGCGCCTTGTTTTCGCGTTCCTTCCTTATGCGTCCTACTGTGGCGAGGCTGACGTTTGCATAAACTGCAGTCCTTTGATTGGGACTGGTAATGTTAGCCAACAGTTTTTTTTCGTGTCGCCTCCTCAACACACGCTGTAATAACGTTAGAGACTATCGAACGCTCGTTACTCCGCAAATACCTCCTCTTCTTCGTATTCTGCACATTTTCTTGCAGTGCAGGGCGATTATCCACACATCCGGATACTGAAGTATATCAGTGAGTACACAAAATCGACTGACTGACACTGGCAACTAAGATCCAACGAACAGGAACGACGTATATCACTGCACGCCGAACTACACCGCTACACAGGTAACGGGCAACTGATTTTGGGTGGCCCGGTAGGCCAGTAGCAGGGTTCTTCCGGGAAAGGCCACTTCCCCCACCAAAAGCGCTGCTCAGTCTTGAGTTTACAGATAGACTATACGCTGGACACTACGTACGGTCTTCAGCTTCAGCCATCGAAGCGGATTCTGTCTCACACAGTATGGATATCTACGGAGTAGGCGTACTCTACTGCGCTTGTTCTCAACATCAAACCTAGGTATTCACATAATTTTGGGACGACGCTGCTTGTCTTTTGCGGTAATAGCGAAACGTTAATATTACACGTGTTCGCCTTGCTTTATACACGTTTCTGCATGTTTTGAGTTACAGTAACAGCTACTTTGTAGTACTGTTGCTACGGATGTAAACAGAAATACTGTATCTGAAAGGAGAACCAGTTACATTTCGCAGGTATCTAAAACAAAGCCGGCCGGTGCGGCCGTGCGGTTCTAGGCGCTTCAGTCTGGAACCGCGTGACCGCTACGGTCGCAGGTTCGAATCCTGCCTCGGCCACGGATGTGTGTGGTGTCCTTAGATTAGTTAGGTTTAAGTAGTTATTAAGTTCAGCCGGCACGGTAGCTCATCGTGTTCGGTCAGAGAGCCGGTTGGCCTCTGTAATAAAAAACTGAGTGGAAGGATCAACTACCGAACTTGAACAGGATGTCTTGCGACGGCCGCAACGACCAAACACGACGATCAATAACGAACAAAATGCAAAAAGTTCTAGGGGACTGATGACCACAAATGTTAAGTCCCATAGTGCTCAGGGCCATTTGAACCATTTTTTGTAAAACAAATTTGTAATGTGTAATATGAGGCACCTTATATGTTGAAAAATATCTACACACAGCATTTGATGTTCTGTGTTTTAGAGAGAATTTCTGTGATTTTATGGTCATGTGTTTGCGGGACAAGTGCTAGATAAATCTGCAACTGTTACTAAAAAAACTGTGAGTCGGTGTATACATATTGGTGCCATGTTCATAGGCAGATAAAATTTATACCTGAAAATCTCAATAATCTCGCCCAAAGCCGCGCGGTTTCGGGTGCATTGCCGCGGTTAGCGCGGCGCGCGGCTCACCCCGTCGGAGGTCCGTCTTCTCTCTCGTGCATGCATACGTGTATGTTGCACGTAGGGTAAGTTAGTTTAAGTTAAATTAAGTAGTGTGTAAGCCTAGGGAACAATAACATCAGCGGTTTGGTCCCAACAGGAACTTACCATAGATTTCCTATTTTCCTCCAATTTAATGGTTCAATGGCTCTGAGCACTATGGGACTTAACATCTATGGTCATCAGTCCCCGAGAACTTAGAATTACTTAAACCTAACTAACCTAAGGACATCACGCAACACCCAGCCATCACGAGGCAGAGAAAATCCCTGACCCCGCCGGGAATCGAACCCGGGAACCCGGGCGTGGGAAGCGAGAACGCTACCGCACGACCACGAGATGCGGGCCCAGTGTATTCCGCCTTTAGAATCTGAAGATGGTCATTGTATGGCCGAAACCGTTCATGACTGTGTCATAAACATGTGATTGCGTCTATAAATAAACAAAAAAATGACGTCTTATCCCGTTACCGTAAAAACGTAAATTAAGTGGATTCTGATTTATGATTCTGTGGCGAAACAGCACAATTCATTTCTCTTTATATTTTTGTTCAGTTCCCGGTATTAAACTGTTACGATGTCTGTGAAACGCATATACACAGTTACACTGTACTTATGAAGGCAATCCGTCTGTAGAAGCGAAGTAATAACACTCTAAATACGCTAACTGTTATAAGGGCTCGAATGCGTCGTCCCAAAATCACGTGACTTGAAATGCAGGAGATGTTGCGGACAGAACTCTCGTTCTGCGTACCCGAATGCTCACTCCACAGATATTTATACTGACATAACTGTCAGCAGGTAGCATCCCATTCAGAATGCCTCAGAGATATTACTTACGCACATCATTTGTTTCCAGAGCCGTGCTCAAACAGGAGAGGCAGTAAACACTGACGTGAACGCGGACGGGAAATCCAAGAGCGCAAGACACAGTGCCCGCGTTCACATGGGACGCGCTCGTTAACGCGAATTGCGACTGTAGCGTAGAGGTGGTAAAAAGCGACCTGTTAAAACCGATACCGGTATTTCATCTCTCGATAACCAGTATCTTTCGGTATTTATTTGGTCTCTGTTATAGCAGGTATTTCTTTTTTTCTACTCATAACCGAGTATAGAACCGGTGTATTAATTAACAGTAGCAGCTGTGCAAAATTTTTTGGTTTTAGATTTTTTTTTAAACGAGTTTGGCAGGGTGTTCTGTGGCTTCTGAAAGACTGATATCGTCTTTGAATGATATTGTTTATATTTATGATCAGATTGGACAAAAATATTCGCCACTGAGTTAATTCATTACTGAGATTTTAACTACTGTTCCTGGCAAATCTTATATTCTGCCTACTATCTAAGTTGCTCATTTGAGTTTTTGGAATCAGCATTTTTGGTTTTGTAAGCAAAAAATCAGTTATTTCAAATTCCCTTTAAAAAGTAAAGGTATATAGTCGACAAAAACGACTTTTTCATTCGAAATAGTTAAAGAAAAACAATGCTACAAATTTTACACTAAAGCTTAATATTTATCCGCCATGTCTGTTATAATAAAAAAAGGAAGTTGTGGCATGAATAATAAATTAAAAACTTAACAATTCATTCAGTTTATAATAAAAAAAGAAATTTGTTGATCTGCTGCCTTTATCTGCTTGCAGCCCTTAGAAACGAGCAACTTATGAAAAAGCCTTAGTATTCACTCTTTAGCACAGACTATCCGTAATACCCAAATAGTGGTATGATCCCGGAATAAACTGTGAACGCACGAGAGCGTGGACAAAAGTAATGCCTCCGAAATTTTTATGTCCAAGCTCTTAAAGCTTTTTAAACAAAACAAACGTTATTAACATTCTACATTATTATTCTTCATGTGTATATATTTGCAGTCCTCTGCCGCTAGAAGGACCCAAATTCTAGCGTATAACATGGCGGTACGTAAAGTAATTATGTTGGTGCGTGAGGAACAGTTTAAACGGCTGGATAACCTGTCATTTCTGTGTTCTCTGACGATTTAATGGGCGTTGAATAAACACTAACGGATTAGAAATTCGGATAAAAGACGAAAACAGGTACAACGAATCGCATTGTCCCCATTTTGTACTCGCAGCTGTTATTGTAAATCATTCTTGTAATTAAATAATAATAATAATAATAATAACAACAATAATGATAGAACTTTAAACCCTCGAATGTTCCTTCTTTTGTGAGAGGGGATTTGCAAGGGAGCAGAGGGATAGTGGTACAAGTTTCTCATTGCGAACGAGTTTCAAAAGAGCACAGACTCTGTAATTGCTACATCTTTGACGGATAGTTAGCAATGATGGAGCGAAAGACAACTATCAGACATCGAATACCGGACTGGTACGTTTCTGAACATTCATCACTTATTGATATACCACTATAGTCCACCAGAATCCATTTACAATGGGAGAAGCCGCGTAATACAGCTCATAGCATTATTAAACGAGTTACCCTATCATGGTTTCTCTGATTAAATATTCTGAACTAATTTTTCTGGGCGATCTCTGGATGTGTGTAGCGACTGAGTACGCCTCCGTTCCGTAAAGGATACCAAACTGTCTCTGCTTCATTATTAGTTTACACAATGAACGCGTCAGGTCTCGAGAGTGTCGTGAAGCATTAACTGTGAATCACAGCGGGTGCTGCCCGGTACTCATCAACCATCAATCTCACGGACCGAGGAGTCAGGAATACTCACATTCCATTGCTGTTGCGCGTGATGGCCTCTGATAACGCTGAACTCGAAGTTGTTGAAAGGCCGCGGAGTAGGAGGGGCTGGGGTAAGACAGCACTGAAGTACAGATATGTCAAAGCCAGCACTGTGAGAAAGATGACTGGACGCGACCTTCACGCGGTTCTCTGTAGATGGCCTAATATTGTTGGCGTTGGGTCGATTTTTTTTTATTTTAATTTTTAATTTTTTTTAAAGACGGTACATTTTTCCAGAAAGTTCGAACTCAGTTCCTACTATTTCAATACGTTTCTCTAGCAATCTAATACATCAGTGTTATCTCAGACTGGCAGCCTCTGAGCAGAGAATAGTATCTTTTATGACCGACAAAATTCATAAAATATTAACATCTTGGGAACGCTGCTTATGATATCTTTCACATGTTATTGAGCCTTTAGTTCAACTTCGTCTATTTTCGCCGGAGGTCTACAGCGGGAATCACAAAATTGTTGCGTTAAAATAAAATACGTGTTTCGTAACGAGCTTCACATCTTTTAAGCGGTTTATCAAAACTGCTCCATCATGTTACAATAATTCTACTAACAGCTCTTGTTACATATTCGGAAGGGCTGGTGCATGAACTAAACAGAAATCTGCATGTTCTTCCTTAAATGACAACGTCAAACTGCACTTGCCATTTTCGTTTTCCTCAGACTTCCCGAATCAAATTACTAAACTATTTCGTATCACATCTCTCAGAAGTGATGTAACATTTTACAAAAAGCGTTAGTTCTGTCACCGTTTGGGCGAGTTAAACGTGAAATCGTCAGGAAATAGAACAATTTCGAGCATGCTATATGCGATTTCGTTTGAGTTTGCATGATTACGCTCCCCCTTCAGTGAACGAGCATCAATCTGTACGATGGAACTACTTATAGATTAGATGTGGATGGTTTTACTTGGCAAATATCTCAATTATGATTATTTGAAAACACATTTTACTATACTGTACTCTGCAATTAAGTGCGGAATATGCAGTGCGTACCTTTTTCCCATCTGCTAGTGCAACGATGTGACTGCCAAGTAAAATCAGTATCCGGGTTGGTACTGCGAGCGCAGACTTTCCAAATCTGAAGGGAATTCTACAAGTACTTGATCCTCGAAAAGAAGAAATGCCATCAGAAGTATTACCAGGTCGGATTTGAGTAAACTAATCGGGAAGTGCTAAGGGAACATCTACTGTTTTTCTCTTAGATCCGTACTTAAAATTCGTACCGTTTAGTTTTGCATGTTGGTATTCCGGTTGCTATGTGTTTGTTTATCTGTCGCCATTTTTTATTTTTAGTTCACAGTTGCAATTTTAGTATACATATTGTCATTTGCAGATGCTAGGTGAAGCTGTGGGCGCTAGAAAATGAAGTCACAAGTGGAGAAATAGAATATTTTCGACGTACTGTTCTGTTTGAATTAACTAGAGGAATAACAGCAGTGGAGGCAACGAGAAACATTCGCGCCTCGTACGGCGATAGTGCCACTGGACAGGGCATGGAAAGAAAATGGTTTTCTCGTTTTGAGGAGGATCGTTTTCACACTGGTGACTCTCGACATTCAGGAGGACCTTCTGGGTTTGATGAAGATCGTTTAAACGCATAAATCCACAATGATGGACGTCAGTGTAATCTAGAACTGGCAAATGTGATGCACTGTGATCATTCCACCATCGTGCGACATTTGCATCGACTGGCTCGTGAACAACACCGTCTATTCCTACCCTATATGGTTACTGGCGACGAGCGCGCTAACGCGCTGCTTCCTGGACTCGGGGAGGCGCGCCGGCCCCGGATCGAATCCGCCCGGCGGATTAACGACGAGGGCCGGTGTGCCGGCCAGCCTGGATGTGGTTTTTAGGCGGTTTTCCACATCCTCCTAGGTGAATACTGGGCTGGTTCCCACGTCCCGCCTCAGTTACACGGCTCGCAGACACGTGAACACTTTCGCACTATGGATTACACTAGTCGCAGACAGTTGGGGTACACTAATTCCTTCCCGGGGGGTACGGGGTGGCGGAAGAAGGGCATCGGGCCACCCCTTCGACTAACATTGCCACATCCGATTATCCATGCCGACCCTGCGTATCCGCGGGAAAAACGGCACAAGCAGAAGAAAGAAAGAAAGAAAGAATGGTTCCTGGCGACGAGAAATGGTGTCTTCATGCTAACATAAGGATAAGAATGGAATGGCTGTGCCCAAACGAGGCAGCTACTCCCCGTACACAGACCTGCCCGCATCCGCAAAACGTCGCGTCGTGCATCTGGTGGAACATCAGTGTTGTGGTATACTAAGAATTGTTTTGCCGGGATGTAATCATCACTGCTGACATTTATCGTCAACAACTGAGACGTCTTGCAGACGCAGCCCAAGAACAACGACCAGGAAGCATGCGTGAAGGGACGCCACTCCAGGACAACGCCAGCCCGCATCGTACTTGACTGACAAAAGGAGTTGGGTTGGGACGTCATTCCGCAACCACCTTATTCACTTCATCTTGCGCTCTGAGATTTTCACCTTTTTCGCTCTGTATTGGACAATATTCAGGAAACTTCCTTTCCGAATGAAAATGAGTTCCGAACACGGCTCGACGGAGTTCTTCGCCTCAAGACCACGAGATTTCTGACTAAAGTCTCTGTTACGTATGTGTATATGTTATGTTTATTGAACCCTCCGAACGTATACACCAACCTAATATACAGGGTGAGTCACCTAACGTTACCGCTGGATATATTTCGTAAACCACATCAAATACTGACGAACCGATTCCACAGACCGAACGTGAGGAGAGGGGCTAATGTAATTGTTTAATACAAACCATACAAAAATGCACGGAAGTATGTTTTTTAACAAAAACCTACGTTTTTTTAAATGGAACCACGTTAGTTTTGTTAGCACATCTGAACATATAAACAAATACATCATCAGTGCCATTTGTTGCATTGTAAAATGTTTATTACATCCGGAGATATTGTAACCTAAAGTCGACGCTTGAGTACCACTCCTCCGTTGTTCGATCGTGTGTATCGGAGAGCACCGAATTACGTAGGGATCCAAAGGGAACGGTGATGGACCTTAGGTACAGAAGAGACTGGAAAAGCACATTACGTCCACATGCTAACACCTTTAAATTGGTCTTTTCACTGACGCACATGTACATTACCATGACGTGGAAGACGCATAAATTGGCCAGCCCGTTCTCCTGATCTTACACCTCTGGACTTCCGTCTGTGGGGTACGTTAAAGGAGAATGTGTACCGTGATGTGCCTACAACCCCAGAGGATATGAAACAACGTATTGTGGCAGCCTGCGGCGACATTCCACCAGATGTACTGCGGCGTGTACGACATTCATTACGCCAGAGATTGCAATTGTGTGCAGCAAATGATGGCCACCACATTGAACATCTATTGACCTGACATGTCGGGACACACTCTATTCCACTCCGTAATTGAAAACGGAAACCACGTGTGTACGTGTACCTCACCCCTCATGGTAATGTAAGACCAATAAAAAGGTGTTAGCATGTGGACGTAATGTGCTGTTCCAGTCTCTTCTGTACCTAAGGTCCATAACCGTTCCCTTTGGATCCCTACGTAATTCGGTGCTCTCCGATACACACGGTCGAACAGCGGAGGAGTGGTACTCAAGCGTCAACTTTAGGTTACAATATCTCCGGATGTAATTAACATTTTACAATGCAACAAACGGCACTGATTACGTACTTGTTTATATGTTCAAATGTGCTAACAAAACTTACGGGGTTCCATTTAAAAAAACGTTTGTGTTAAAAAACATACTTCCGTGCATTTTTTTATGGTTTGTATTAACCAATTTCACTAGCCCCTCTCCTAACGTTCGGTCTGTGGAATCGATTTGTCAGTATTTGATGTGGTTTACGAAATATATCCAGCGGTAATGTTAGGTGACTCACCCTGTATTGTTAACAACATAATTCCGGTGGTTCAACGAGTAATTTGAGCCGTCTACCGTGCAGATTGTTTATCAAGAACATAGTGAAAATAACGTCGAAGCAAGAGACAACATTAGAGATGCGAACGTCCAGTTCGTTAGTATTTCCCTTGCGATCCCGTTCACAGCTTACAAGGGATATCTTGATATCCATTAGGAAACTAATGAGATTGGTAACGTTACAGGTACTGGTAAATTACACACTCCACAGCTGGATTATCACAGGCAAAGCAATGATCAAGCAGCAACGTTGAGGGCTGTATGAGCATTCCACTAATGAGAAAACGCTTTCCTACCTTACCGGTATACCGGTGTTTTCCGCGCTAGATTAAATAAAACAGCCTTTCCAAGGGAAAAACAAAACACCGGAGCGTCGTTGCCATGACGACTGGGGAAAAAATGCGTCATTAGTATAATCGATACGTCGTCTGCGGGGGCGGCGCGGCTCGGGGTAGGGTGGAGTAGGGTAGGGCATGGCCGCGCTGCAGTGTAGCGAGGGGTGCGCCAGCGAGGGCCGTGTCAGCTGCCGGTAAACACGCGCTGCGGCCTCCTAATGAACAACGCGCGGGTTGACCGCTTAGCTTACTTGTTATGCGCGCCGCGAGGGGAGTTGCCGAGACTCGCCTGCCACGCAAATCCACAGTGGCGACCAACACTTGCTGTCTGCCGAAGAACATTATTATACGGACCACTGTTCCAGCACAACTTTGTTGATTGATGCTCCGACAGTTGAGCCAACAAGTGTAGCTCTGCTTCTTCATACTCTAAACGAGTTACACCAAGTCCGTATATGGTATCAACTGAGAGTTAAACGTGACTGCTCTGCCGAATAAGGCTTGCAACATTATTGTTGTACGTCATTTAGCCACGCCACTCGGGCTCCCCGGAGTAGGGACTGCTAGGTCAACAGTTTTTGGCGTTTTCGCTCTCTTTCTAACCCTTCTGAGCCTACTAACATTGCTGTTCTCAGGGCTGGTATAAAGCTGGGTTTATACGCTAGTACGTCCCTGTTGGTTACAAAGTTCTACGGTAGCAGCCTACCACAGCGTCTAGACGACATATGAAGTTACATGTGAATTCCTTGAAGAGTAACTAACGCCCTGGGACCGCGTCTGGGGGCGTCTGCATTTTCGCAAGGCTCTCCCCTTACTGTTTACTTCATGTAACAATATCCTAGTTTCGTCTGTCCTCAGCATCGTCTCAACTTCCGCGCCTTGGAGCGCCTTTCTCACAGCTTCAAGATAACACTACAGTAGCAAGGAATAATATACACTCCTGGAAATTGAAATAAGAACACCGTGAATTCATTGTCCCAGGAAGGGGAAACTTTATTGACACATTCCTGGGGTCAGATACATCACATGATCACACTGACAGAACCACAGGCACATAGACACAGGCAACAGAGCATGCACAATGTCGGCACTAGTACAGTGTATATCCACCTTTCGCAGCAATGCAGGCTGCTATTCTCCCATGGAGACGATCGTAGAGATGCTGGATGTAGTCCTGTGGAACGGCTTGCCATGCCATTTCCACCTGGCGCCTCAGTTGGACCAGCGTTCGTGCTGGACGTGCAGACCGCGTGAGACGACGCTTCATCCAGTCCCAAACATGCTCAATGGCGGACAGATCCGGAGATCTTGCTGGCCAGGGTAGTTGACTTACACCTTCTAGAGCACGTTGGGTGGCACGGGATACATGCGGACGTGCATTGTCCTGTTGGAACAGCAAGTTCCCTTGCCGGTCTAGGAATGGTAGAACGATGGGCTCGATGACGGTTTGGACGTACCGTGCACTATTCAGTGTCCCCTCGACGATCACCAGTGGTGTACGGCCAGTGTAGGAGATCGCTCCCCACACCATGATGCCGGGTGTTGGCCCTGTGTGCCTCGGTCGTATGCAGTCCTGATTGTGGCGCTCACCTGCACGGCGCCAAACACGCATACGACCATCATTGGCACCAAGGCAGAAGCGACTCTCATCGCTGAAGACGACACGTCTCCATTCGTCCCTCCATTCACGCCTGTCGCGACACCACTGGAGGTGGGCTGCACGATGTTGGGGCGTGAGCGGAAGACGGCCTAACGGTGTGCGGGACCGTAGCCCAGCTTCATGGAGACGGTTGCGAATGGTCCTCGCCGATACCCCAGGAGCAACAGTGTCCCTAATTTGCTGGGAAGTGGCGGTGCGGTCCCCTACGGCACTGCGTAGGATCCTACGGTCTTGGCGTGCATCCGTGCGTCGCTGCGGTCCGGTCCCAGGTCGACGGGCACGTGCACCTTCCGCCGACCACTGGCGACAACATCGATGTACTGTGGAGACCTCACGCCCCACGTGTTGAGCAATTCGGCGGTACGTCCACCCGGCCTCCCGCATGCCCACTATACGCCCTCGCTCAAAGTTCGTCAACTGCACATACGGTTCACGTCCACGCTGTCGCGGCATGCTACCAGTGTTAAAGACTGCGATGGAGCTCCGTATGCCACGGCAAACTGGCTGATACTGACGGCGGCGGTGCACAAATGCTGCGCAGCTAGCGCCTTTCGACGGCCAACACCGCGGTTCCTGGTGTGTCCGCTGTGCCGTGCGTGTGATCATTGCTTGTACAGCCCTCTCACAGTGTCCGGAGCAAGTATGGTGGGTCTGACACACCGGTGTCAATGTGTTCTTTTTTCCATTTCCAGGAGTGTATTACAATATTCAAACAAGGATCGAATTTTTATGGATGAGAATGCGTCTATCATCAGGTCATAATTGTTCGTGATTGGTTTGAAAAACATTGTGGACTATTCGTGTGAATGATTGGCGATCCTGACCGCCCGACGTGAATCCCACCGAATATTTATGGGACGTAACCGAGAGATCAGTTCGTACCAAAATCCTGCAACGGCCGACGCTTCCGCAATTGCGGACAGCTCTAAAGACAGCATGGCTTAACAGTTCTTCAGAGGACTTCCAACAAGCCAGGCAAAAGGCGAAGTCGGCACGATATTAGGAGATATCCCATGACTTGTCACGTCGGTGTGTATGTCTTGAGGGAACTCACGGCGTACAAATTACATTTATCCAATATTTGAGAAAGAGAACACTTAGCGACTTCCAGTAAAGTTTACATACGAGGTGTGGCTAGAAAAAAACCGGACTAGTACTGGTGAAACAATAAAACGAATGCAATAAGCCTGAAAGTCGCGTGGCCTGTCACGTGACTCTCGCTCCGCCTACTGCTCGAGTTTCTTCTGACTCCTGCACTCAGTCTGCCCGTGGCGTCTGTTTTAAGTAGTTGACGTTTTGTCTGTGCGTCGGAAAATGTTGAGTGTACAGAAAGAACAGCGTGTTAACATCAAATTTTGTTTCAAACTAGGAAAATCTGCAAGTGAAACGTTTGTAATGTTACAAGTGTACGGCGATGATTGTTTATCGCGAACACAAGTGTTAGAGTGGTTTAAACGATTTAAAGATGGCCGCGAAGACACCAGTGATGACACTCGCACTGGCAGACCATTGTCAGCAAAAACTGATGCAAACATTGAAAAAATCGGTAAACTTGTTCGACAAGATCGCCGTTTAACAATCAGAGCAGTGTCTGAGTTAACAGGAGTTGACAAGGAAAGTGTCGAACAAGTTTACCGATTTTTTCAATGTTTGCATCAGTTTTTGCTGACAATGGTCTGCCAGTGCGAGTGTCATCGCTGGTGTCTTCGCGGCCATCTTTAAATCGTTTAAACCACTCAAACACTTGTGTTCGCGTAAACAATCATCGCCGTACACTTGTAACATTACAAACGTTTCACTTGCAGATTTTCCTAGTTTGAAACAAAATTTGATGTTAACACGCTGTTCTTTCTGTACACTCAACATTTTCCGACGCACAGACAAAACGTCAACTACTTAAAACAGACGCCACGGGCAGACTGAGTGCAGGAGGCAGACGAAACTCGAGCAGTAGGCGGAGCGAGAGTCACGTGACAGGCCACGCGACTTTCAGCCTTATTGCATTCGTTTTATTGTTTCACCAGTACTAGTCCGGTTTTTTTCTAGCCACACCTCGTATAGTTTCAAACCTTTAAAGAACTTTTTCTCTCTGATACCTCCCACAAAATAACGCAAGGACGAAAAGTTCATCGCTAACTACATTTCCGCTGTTCACAGAGACGTTTTCATTTCTTACTTCTTTACAACTACCTACATTGGCAACACAATTTGTACACAGCACCCACAACTACTGTACAACTGAATGTACCTGCAAAATTATCATTGAACGACACAGTTCAGGACATATGTCATACATGGAGCAGAAATTACCCAAAAAATATACTTTCCAGTGCTTGATAATAAGGGCACATAGCGACTTCCAACGAACTTTAAACACAATTTCAAACCTTTTGATATGCATAACTTCAAGAAAAATTTGACACATTAGTAAAGTAATTAAACATTTTAGGCTGTTACGTACATGAGGTTTCGATTCTTTAAAGAATCGAGCGGGAGGTGTGGGGCGGATTGAGGGGTTTACTGATGTTATCTAGATCCCTTACAGACATATTTTTACTTTTTTACATTATAGAAGGGCATGTTCCTGCCAATGCCTTGCTTCGGCATAGCTTTTATTGTACGCTGACATTAAAAATCCTTTCAGAAGTTCTATGTTGGTTTCTGATTATGGCATCATCCGATTCTTGTTATGATATAATATATCATACGAGTATACAAACGAATCAGTAAGTGATCTAGACGGCAAGACTAACTGATCACTAAGCACTGCCGTGTTAATTATCCCTGGTCAAGTTTTTCTTACTGCCACTACAACAGGGATTAGAAGATAAAAAAATCTGTCACCAGTCAGGCCCAGCAACACCAAAAATTGTCGTTCTGACACTAACATATCTCTTTCTCGACTATCTTTACGTATCACATTCTTCACCAGAGCAACGTACTAGGGCACGGTGGCTACTCAGGCACAGAAAAAAAATTCCCTGAGAATTCCAGAGGTGAGGAGGAAGTTTGTGTCAAAGGGGTGAGAAGGAATATGATGCTCCTGACAAATTAATGGTGAGCCGGGGGGAGGCAACAAACCATATAAAGACTTTTCTTTCCTCTCAGTTGGGCTACATAACGGTAATAGCAGTAGTTTAAATGCATTTTTGAAACATCGATAGTTTATTAGGAACAATATTCATACAATTATCACACTTTGAAATAGTAAATATTTTAAAATTTGTGATGTATAAGACTCAACAGAATTCAATTTCAATACTAGGTTAAAAACACAGATTTCCAGCAGAGTCGTCGCCCTGTAGGGATGTCAGTATTTCCGTCCAGTTAAAAAATATCAAATGCGTGTCATGTACTAGAAGAGAATAATTCTGAAGAAAGCATTCCAAGAGCCATTTACTGTGGTTTACAGCAAGACTAGAAAAGATTAATCAAGAAGGCCAGATCGTCATTTTGATTTCTGTTTATCCATCACAATTTCGGCATTTCACCACTTTCGTTTTCCGAAATTAAAAAAGAAAAGAGACGACAGCAATTAAAAGTACAAAAGTGTTACCTTCTATTTCACACGTCGAGCAGTAACATTGAAGTTTGTATGAGGGCAGAGTCAACATGCGCCCTTTCATGATTCGTATTTTACTACTTTCCGTAGCGTATTGGCTGTTTACATGTGGTGCAATTGAAGAAAAATTGTATTTCGTAGGCATGCATCTTCTACAATAATGGTTGTCTTGGATGAGCTAGAACATAAACTCATAATTTCAAAATAATTATTATCAGGAGCTCTGCATTGTCGAATTATGAAATATATCATGGACTGTCGCTTTTCTCATCGGAGTGAAATTTTGTCACTCTTTGGAACAGCTTATTCACAGGGCATCACCCATGTCGATTATTGTGATCAGCCTGAGGGCATTTCAATGAGCATTGTGTCCTTTATGTGAACCGAGGGAACACCGTGGTGTCACTAATTACGTATGAAGATCATCAATTTGCTTTTTGAAATTTCTCAGTCAAAAATCACATGTTGAATATCGAAGAAAGGGCGCGTCCATCAGCACAGAAGATTAAGTATCTGCAAGAAAAAACGTACTCTGAAGATATATCAAGAATTGCTATTATAATTGCAATGACATTCAAGAACTAAGCTTGAATTGATCACCATCACTGGATAACTTATAATAAACCTAACGCATCGTTATATTCGCTGGATTAGGGGAATATTCCCTCCAGTACTGAATTTCGCATGGAATGATATGTGAAAGACAAAAAGTGTGTCCACGACGGTTGTCATATTTTGAGTACGTGGAGCATCAGAAAAGCATTCTTCATTTTCAACCATGATGGTGTAGGTAAGAGGAAGTAGGGTTTAACGTTTTGTTCTGAGCTGAGTGACTCGAGGTTTTTCAGTACTGCAGTTGGACAAGGTTGTTCGTTTAACGAGACTTATGAAGATCGTAAATTAGGTCAGGATGATCGACGGTGATATTAACACCTCCCCCCCCCCCTCGAATAAAAAACAAATTGCCTTATGTACTTCGTTACCTAGGACTTAGAAGTGTAAATGACGGAATGTACATGAGCCGCAGATCCTGCAAACGAACTGTGACGCTATAAAACGATCATCGCAACGTAACTTCATTACTGCAGGCTTTAGAACAACATACCATTTTACTTGTGCATAAAGGAACGACCATTGTGAAAACCGATCAAAAAGAGAAAACTGTAGAAATCAGAAAACTTTAAAATTAATATTCATAGTTAACACACCTACAACGCAGCCTCACATGATCACATGTTTTCCTGTCCAAGTAATAATGAAATTTACTAGGCTGGCGTAATATAGATGTTTCACAGTTTGTATATACCTAAAATACCGAATTTTATACACTAACGATTTTAGCAGCCACATGAAAAAGTACATGTAGAAACTAATTCGACCAAAATTTGTAGTAATAATAAAATAATAACGAAAATACACTCTCACACCCAGTGGAATACACAAAATCCGTTTATGTTGCCACCTTGTTCAGATTACAAGCAATCATACACGCTACACGACTGCGGCTAGTGCGTAAAGTGTCGTAGCAGGCGAAACACGGCTTCCTGACGCGACTACATGCACAGATAAGACAAACGAGCAGACGGACACCACGGCCGCGGCTCTGTGTGTGTGTGTCACGCTAAATGCGCCCAGGGGTGGACAAGGCGCTGCGACTGCCATTCACTGACAGCACACACCCTCATATCTCGTCCGGACAGCTGTCGTGCGCGTGACAGCCAAACACACTGGGTCTCATTCATTAGTAGTGTCACTATTGGCGATAGTCGATACAAGTTATTTGGACTTACACTACATGATGTTTACCTGTGTGTCGAAAGGAGACTAGTACATCAAAAAGGAAGGAAAAAATACTCTATGGCAGTAATCTACATTGAGAGAAGTGTTATATCTAACGAATTATACTTACGATGGAAACGGAAATGCCGTGTGGCTAGGGTCTCTCGTCGCGTAGACCGTTCGCAAGGTGCAAGTCTTTCGAGTTCACGCCATTTCGGCGACTTGTCTGTCGACGGGGATGAAATGATAATGATAAGGACAACACAACACCCAGTCCCTGAGCAGAGAAAATGTCCGACCCAGCCGGGAATCGAACCCGGGCCGTTAGGTATGACATTCCGTCGCGCCGACCACTCAGCTACCAGGGGTGGAAATACTTACGATGAGCTTATCAGATTTCCCGCAAAAAAGATTACCATTCGCTTTTGCTGGGATTATTAATTTACGAAACCGAAAGTGTTTCCGGTGGAGAAAACTCGTTTTCATGTGTTACATATACAAACCAATTAACGACATAAAAAAGGGTATTACGACGACTTGGAATAAGTCAGGGCGTGGATGATAGAAGATAGGAAGACCGTCCACATATAATTTTCACACCTAAAAGACAGTGTGACTTCAATAGCGTGAAGTTCAGAAGTTAACAACACAGCGTCTTCATATCTGCCATTTCAAAAAGAGGAAGCAAAAAATCTTGTATACAAAATACAGATGCGGTTGTTCATTTACAGGATCTTGAAAGTTGCTGCTAAAGCTAAGAACTAGCCGAGAGCGCGAAATGACGTCGGAAGTGTCTTTCCGAACATGAATTTTTATATACTATAAACACTATTAAGCGATGGACTGCCCACGACCGAGTCTGTATGTTTCGTATCTTGTAGGAGATAGAACGACAACCGCAGTAATACTTTTGGAAGACAGACTGTCAGACATGTGTTATCCGCTGCAGCACATGCTTTCAGGAAAACCCTCGAAGTTTTGAAATACGTTCGGTTCCACATTGGAGATGAACAAGAACACTCGACTACCAAAGAGCGAAACAGAAGTTATGCTCAGGAAGAAGACACGTCATGTGCTAATGTATGAGACACTATCACACTCATATACAGACAAGAGGTCAACTATAGAAAATGGAGCATGATACTCCATAATATGGAACATAAAGTGTACGACCTGAATTTCGAAAACTGTCTAATGTGGAAAATTCATTTCATGCAACATGAGCAAAGTAATAGGTGCTAATTAGCACGTGATCTTCAAGAAAATATATATGCGAACTGCGTTAATGATCAGCGAAATGATTTCGTTCGAGAAGAGTTCTGAGAACTGCCATCTAATGTGGTGCACATGTCATGGAACTGTATCTACCGAAACATCACATACACAGACAATTAAAAGATGAAAGGCTTCCAAAATATTATGACAGGACATTATGGATTTGGCCACTTGTAACTTCATTCATGTCAGTAACATTTTCTGTATTAAAATATTCCTGTTCGTGTATTTCATTGACAGAAAGTCATGAAGTGAACCAAATATGCCAAAATAATGATAATGAAACGATGTCATATAATACAGGTGAAAGATACACATAACTCGTTTCTTTGGATGTATAAAGAGAATAAACAATGTGTGGAGGAGAAAAAGTGGAACAAACTGGATGCTGGAACTCAGAAATTAGGTGTACCCAAGAAGCCAGGTGTGAAGATTAGAAGAGATTAGAAAGGTAAAAGAGATTAGAAAGGTAAAAGAAATGAAATTTACTTTATAGTCATTCTGTAATACCGCCAAATGATTAACAAGATCACACCGACAAAAAAGATGGTATCGGAAAAACAAAGGAGCTAAGATTAGGGTTTAATGTA
Organism: Schistocerca nitens; assembly: GCF_023898315.1. NCBI lineage: Eukaryota > Metazoa > Arthropoda > Insecta > Orthoptera > Acrididae > Schistocerca > Schistocerca nitens. The sequence goes on along the minus strand of NC_064617.1, from coordinate 186,580,803 downwards.
CCGTCGACGCCGAGGTCGTTACAGACGCAGAACAAGATCAGATTGAAAAAGGGTGGGTAACGAAATCGCCTATACTCTCCTAAACGAAACACTGGGAGGGGAGGGAGTTAGAGAGAGAGAGAGAGAGAGAGAGAGAGAGAGAGAGAGAGAGAGCTTGTAAATCGTCAGGAAACAGTTCCCTTAATTAATAGCAACAGACCGAGTGCTTTCCCCTAAGCTGAGTTAATTACTCACAGAGTAATGAAAAATTCTTAGATTTCGACAGACAGAGATTCAAGAAATTTGATTTGAGTTACGAAAGGAAGGTGAAAAAAAGGATATACGTTAATTACTTCGTACTGAACGAGTCCCATCTCTGAGTATATCAAAGATATTTGAAAATGCTTCTATACTTTTATCTGAGTGCTGCATTTCGAATGTAAGCCTAGTTACAACTAGCAAATGTATTTGACACGTAAAGATAACCGGTTTCCGACACACAAAAGAGCGAAGGAGAAGCTCGAAAAGTAAGTGGCATTTAATAACGGCGTGACGGAGGTACATTTGGGTGCACTGAATACAAAAACGCATGTCATTATACCGCACTCTTCTTATCGGTCAGCTCGGGACATTACGGCTGGCAAAAATGGGGCGATGAGTCGCTGATAAACGCCAACAAAACCTTAGAGGTTACAATGGCGCCGCGGAGCTAAGCGGTTCTGTTGTGAGCTAGCAGCTACCTGCTTCATCGGGGGATGGTCGCTTATGTCACAAACGATATTCTAATGAACCGTTCCGCCAGCGGAGCGAGACAAAAGGTCGTTCGTCGCTCTTCGGTAGTTTGGTTAATCTGAACAGCAACCCAAGTGTTCCATCTATGCGTCCCTTCTTTAAGCGAACTGAAGACTATAGCTTACAGCAGTAGGATTTTTTTTTCGCTTAAACTCTGAACATGTGTTCTACATGTGTTGTACATGGGAAGTGTCTGAGCTATCCCAACGCATTTGTTATACATAACATTTACTTATTTCTGCATTACTGTCAAGCTGCATTCGTTGATCACAAGATACGAAGCGAATCCTAACTTTTATTGTTATTGTAGTTTATTGTGCGAATATCTATGCTATTTGTCATCTCTCCATTCCTACTCGATATGTATATGAACAGGTATTAATGGAACTCTGACGTACTATGTTCTCAATTCCATGAAGAAACGTAGTGGCTGTTTATGTAATACATATTTAATTCATATGAGAAGCGGTGTATCGTAAACTATATGCCAATATGGTAGGTCAGTTCGCAGACTGATCTGATGCACCCTCAAACTTCCCTCTAGTACCGCACTGATGACTCGTCTACGTTCCAGAAGTGCCATACAAACCGATGGCTTATTTGAGTCAATTTGTGCCATAAATTTATTTTCTCCTCCAATGGATTGTTTAAATTGTTTATCGTCCACGTTTGACGTTCGATCAGTGGTACACTGCAAGCAAATACCTTCAGAAAAGACGTTGTAATATTTACATCTATATTCAATGTTAGAAAATTTCCTGACCCCTCTACTTCAGACATACATGAGTTCTACTTGTTGGTGACGTGAAATTTTTTTGCCGCACAGGGACTCGAACCCGGATAGTCTCTTATTACGAGCGGCCACCTTAGAACTTGGCTATTAGTACTGTATCCGCAAACTAAGTTGAAACTCGGAACGGTGGCTGCTGGGAGCGACCCTAAAGGCATTTCCCATATACAGTAGCTCCCACCGGACAGCGCGCTGTCAACTTTGCGCTTATAATACACGCCTCCCGGACCGAGCTAAACATTCATGTCACAGTGTCTACATCCCAATAACATAGTCTCTTACTTTCATCACTGATTTATCGCAGCTTACGTTTACATACCCGCATTAGTGAGAATAACACAATTTGGAATCGAGACCTATGAATTATCATTTAGTGCCCACCTCACCATGCAACATTTTATTCAATGATGATTGACAGCCGTTCGAAATCAGATCGAAATAAATTCGCTGAATGCGAATAACTTGGCGTCAACCATCAGACGTCATTAAAGTAAATTATTTTGTTGCCTAAATAGTAAAACTCATCGATCACTTTTAGTTTCTCATTTCCGAAACAAATTCCCTCATTCAATTACCATTGTTTCACTTTTGTTGATATTCCTCTCTGCAATACACTGTATAACCCGAGTATGATAGCAAACGCTGCAAGAAATTGGTGAAGCAGAATTTCAGTATTAACCACATCTCAAAAGACCACACAGTCTTGTTTAGAAGAAGACTAAATTAACAGAGGACATGTCAGTTCAGAGTACACGCTTTCGTAGTGGATTACAGTGAAAATATATTGGTTTCTGGGGGGGGGGGGAATTTCTGAAGCAGAATGACCGCATCATAAATATAATACACAAATTTTTATCTGGAAGGAAGGAAGGAAGGGTAAGTCGCATACGCTTTTCAAGTAGAGAGGAATTTTCCGCAGTGTTATAAGAAATGGAATGTGTAGTGAAAGTCGCAGGTTGCTAACAAAAATGCTGTAATAAAAAGAAGTTAATGCGATGTCAGAACTCATGACTCTAAAGTTGGGCTTACCAGAAGGTTGTCAGCTGGAACTAAATAAATTGTACAGAGACAAATGGAAGCTGTGGGAATGTTACAAGAGTTTATATTTGTCGTCGATACTGATGTCATTAGGGATGAGGTGGCTCGCTGGTTTCTTGGAGGCTCGAGGAAGCCACTGGTCGTGTCATTGCCGAAGGAGTCTTTCAGGCATTTCCATGACGTAAATTACGGTCATCTTAGCAAATCTACATCAGGATGGCGTTTCATTATCTTGTTCTCCGTAATTTGAATGAATTTCGACCACAGAATAGTATAACTCAGTTCTTACGATCAAGGTAGTAGCGTCTATGTGATGTTTAATTTCATGGATGTGTAATTCTTAACAGCTGGACCGCGTTTCTCTTATTGGCAAGAACGTAAACTAAGCACACACTCAAATATCTTCGGCGAATTTCAATGCTGAAGCATTCTAGGGTTATCAGCAGAGTAATAGCAAATAAGTTCACCTTAACGGTAAGGAAACTTGACGAAAAGGCCGCTTTAAGATGACAATGTTATCTGGTGGGCAATGCGAGCATACTTCATTAGTAACAAAGCCAATTCCACTGATTTTCGAAAAATTAAACACCGTTCCCGACTGACGTGCTGTATGCATATTATACCGCAAACCTGATTTCTCTGGTAAAATCATAAGTTTTTCTTTGAACTTTGCTTGCTCCTGTACTGTTTGGTGCTCTCTCTGCTTCTTATTTCATATTCGACGATTCCTACATTTATACTCGTGACTACCACAGAAAGTTATATTATGCGGACTGTTAGGTTTGAATACAAGTCACAGACGTGTATGACGCAGTGTGTGAGGAGGGGGCAGAGAACCTAATCAATCACAGAACATAAAGTTAATTACAGGTGATGACTATGATTTCAATGTACTGATCAGTGTAATTAATGCCAGTGAAGACCGTAGATGGGATCATGCGGGATTTCTGGAGTGGTCAAGCCGGCCGGCAGAAGTACTGGGGCCTAATTATTCGGACATCGATGCCGCGTGATACGCTACGCACTCACTCACGCGAGTTTCCAGATAAATGCGTGCCGATAGCGCGCCTAATGTTGTATCTGTTCGCCCACGCAAAAAGCACGTCCGCGTGGACTCGACGCCGGATAATTCACGCCTAATTGCAGCGCGATTAAGGCGTGGCGTGCTCCTATTAGCTGCTAGCACATTAACGCCGGCTACTCGTAACAGCTGGATCGACAAATCGCCGCTAAACACCCACCGCTAAGTGGCCGTTTATTCGGTTTCAGCCGAAATGCTACACTCACAATGAAGGGGTTCAATTAACCACGTGAAATGAGTCATTACTCTTTCTCGTTGAGTGGTCTTAATACCATCACTTGTTGCTGCTCGAAGTTGTACAAGCTAACTTGACGAAACCGTTACCGAGAGCGAGAAGCTATGGAATAGTCTCACGGCGCAGAGGAGTAGAAGACCCGAATATCTGTCCGATCATACGTTAAAGACTAGATGCGTCGCGGCCTTTTCTCTCGTCTCCGCTGATTCCGCGTAGAAGTCCCGACACAGCTGATATCATTAGCCACCCCTCCCCCCCCCCCCCACTTTCAATTACGTACGCATAGAGACTAACGTTTCGTCAACGAGGGCATTTGAGACGCAACACAAGCTCGAATTGGGGATGGTAGTAGACCGTGTCCTTTACGAAGGAACCATACCAGCATATGGCTTACGCCATTTAGGGAGAAATGACGAAAAAATCGAAATCTGTATGATCGAACCCGGGTTTGAACCACTGTCCCTCCAAATACGAGTCTTTAGTCTTGACACTCCGCCAACTACCTCTGCAGTTCATAATCGTCATCCAAGCTGTTCCACAGTCGTAAGATTCATGATACAGTTCACAGTTAGATTCATGACACATGAGAAGGTCGCGCAGTTATCATTTGCTTCGCGAAATACTATTATTTACAATTACTGTAATTCCGATATTTATACGCTTAATAATAAGTGATACATTAACCTTTCATATCGCCTACATTAGAATAACGAGAAAGATGTCCATTTTAGTTTTCTTTATCTTTTATCTGTAAAGGGTGATTACTTTATGTAATGTAATATGTGCAGCATACGAATTTATTCATTTTAAAGATGTAGGAAGTGTAAGAAATTAAGTTCCCTCGAAGTCTAAAATACTACTTTTCGCTATAGCAATCAAGTAAAAGAAATTCATGAGCGTATATTTATATATGCTACTAAAGTTCCTCAATGCATCTTTCTGTAAGTAAGTGACTGCTAATCCAGGATTTACTATGGGGATTTTCATATGGTTTTCACTAAGACACAGACTTATTCACGAGAGAGGTTTGTGCATATAATTTATCACAACTACCCCACACAAGTCGTCCTGCCTCATACAGGGTGTATCATAATTAATGGCGTAAATGCGTACTGTTGAAAGTACACAATACTAGAAGCAAAAAAGTCTCAGTAAACATAGGGTCGAAAATGCATACCATAAGAGCTACGAGCAATTTTTCATCTTCGATACTGTGAAACAATTCTCTTCTACTGCAAGTTCTTTGCTTTCCATATTTTGGGACCTGGTAGTATGGAAGAAAATAAGAAAAAAAGTCCAGTAAACATGTGCTCTATAACGCATTCCTTACGATCTATGAACACTTTGAAACACACGTCTTCTAATGATCAAGTGCTCGTAACTTTTAAGGTATGCGTTTTATAGCACATGTTTGCTGGACATTTTTTTCTTATTTTGGTCCATAGTACAACTTCCCAAAATACGGAAAGCAAATAACTTGCAGAAGAAGAGATTTGTTTCACAGTAGCTGTAGCACCAGATTTCAAAAGTTTCTATTCTCTTCCTGTCTAAACTGTTTATCGTCCATGTTTCACATCCATACATGGCTACACTCCACGCAAGTACCTTCATAGAATACTTCCTGACACTTAAATCTATATACGATGTTGACGAATTTCTTTTCTTCAGAAATATTTTTCTTGCGATTGCCAATCTGCATTTTATATCCTCTCTGCTTCGGCCATCATCAGCTATTTTGTTACCCAAATAGCGAAAATCTCTACTACTTTGTGTCACGTTTCCCAAACTCATCTGATTTAATTCGACTATATTCCATTATCCCTGTTTTGCATTTGTTAATGTTCATCTTATATCCTCCTTTCAAGTCATTGTCCATTCCGTTCAACTGCTCTTCCAAGTGCTTTCCTATCTCTGATGCAATTACTATATCATCGGTAAACCTCAAAAGTTTTTATTTCTTCTCCCTGGACCATAATTTCTACTCTATATTTTTCTTTGGTTTACTTCACTGCTCGCTCAATGTACAGACTGGACAACATCGGGGATAGGCAACCACCCTGTCTCACTTCCTTCTCAACTACTGCATCCCTTTCACGCTCTTCGTGTCTTACAACTGTCATCTGGTTTCTGTACAAACTGTAAATAGCCATTCGTTCGCTGTATTTTAACCTGTTACGTTCAGAATTTCACAGTATTCCAATCAACATTGTCATAAGCTTTCAATAAGTCACACAAAGGCAACAAACACTATAAATAAAGATTTGCCTTTCCTTAACCCTCCTCTAAGAAACGTCGTAGGGTCAATATTGCCTCGCGTGTACCTATATATCTCCGGAATCCTATATTTCTTCCTCAAGGTCGGCTTCTACCAGTTTTTCCAATACTTAAAAGGTTGGACCAAAAGTTCACATGTCTGATTGGTGTGAGGAATCAGATACCATCGACGACCATATTTTCCGCGTTATAGGCTTTATCAACGGCTCCGACCAGTGAGAGGCTGTCATTCGACATCCACTGCATGTTCGATGTAGGACGAATGCGAGAAGGAAAGCACTACGTCCAATGGTAACATTTTTCATTGTAATATGTTATAGGATGTTAACATTACATGTACTGGAATAATATAGTATCAAGACGAGGTTGTTACACTGGATATTCCTTAAGACGTTTCGGTCGAAAAGTGGACGCCGCCGAAAACATGTGCGAATCGGCCACGAAGCCAGTGGCGGCGCAGAGTCGCTAGCGGTGTCGGAGCGCGGACATCTGCCGCCAGTCCAGGAAACTACGTCGATTTTTCTGCGGCGTCGTCGGCGTCGCTGGCGGGGAAGGCGAAGGGAGAGGGGAGGGGGCGTCGCAAGGCGGAGAGACATCTGGCGTCGCGACGCCCACCTACGGCCCGACGCTGACCATCAGATGGCGCCGGAAGTCACCAAGACTTTCTGCGTCGGCCACGAGCGCTGCCCTTTCGATTCCCTTTCCGTCGCTGACGATTCCCAGTCTACTGTTCCACGAGATTACTGGAGGGCTTCACAGCGACAGCTCTTAAATCCAGGTATCGCCGATCTGTTGCTGCAATATTTCAGGAGGTCTACAGTTCTGACACCAAAACCCCGCACTTGACAGTGAGAGTATGAAATATATTAATTAATTTATTGTTAACATGGGATGAAGAAAGCGTTTTAGGTATACTGCTCTCGTATCGGCTTGTACAAATGTGAATCAAGAGCAACAAGGAATGAATAATTACGAGAGGTTACACAGATACACTACAATCGTGATATATACGAGGGTCACTCCAAAAGAAATGCAAATTATTTTTGTAAAAATACAGTTTTCATTCTGCATGCGTGAAAGTTTTCCCGTGTGTAGATACATCCTTACCGCTTGTTTTCAAACTTAGTTCAACCTGTTTTCCGTGAGTGGCGCCGTCACAGCATGTCTTCACGATGGCTGCTACACTTGACGTTCGTCAGAAGCAACGTGCTGTCATAGAATTCCTGTGCTGTGAAAACGAGACAGCGGGAAACATCCACAAGAGGTTGAAAAAGGTGTATGGAGATGCTGCTGTCGGTCGCAGTGCAGTTAATCGGTGGGCAAGCAGGTTACGGGATGAAAGGGGGGACGGCAATATTGAGGATTGTCCTCGCAGCGGCAGGCCTCGTACTGCACGCACTCCAGACAATGTGCAGAGAGTTAACGAGAGACGCATCACAGTGAACGAATCGTCACGCTACTTTGGGAAAGGGGAAAGAAGTGTTTGCAGAATACTGAAAGTGTTAGCGGTAAAAAAAGGTTTGTGCCAAGTGTGTTCCCAGGATGTTGACAGTGGCTCACAAAGAAACAAGAAAAACGGTATGCAGCTAACTTTTGAAACAGTATGAGAATGGTGGAGATGAATTTCTTGGGAGAATTGTGATAGGTGATGAAACATAGCTCCATCATTTTTCACCATAGACGAAGAAGCACTCAATGGAGTGGCATCATGTAAATTCACCCAAGAAAAGAAAATTCAAAACCACACTTTCTGATGGAAAAGTTATGGCTACGGTGTTTCTCGATTCCGATGGACTCTTGCTTATGGACATCTTGCCAAGTGGATCCACCATAAATTCTGATGCATATATGGCGACACTGAAGAAACTTCAAGCTCGACTGAGTCGTGTTCGACCACTTCGGCAAAAGCAGGATGTTTTTCTGTTGCACGACAATGCACGGCCACATGTCAGTCAAAAAACCATGGAAGCGATCACAAAACTCGGATGGACAACACTTAAACACCCGCCTTACAGTACTGACCTGGCTCCATGTGACTATCATCTCTTCGGAAAACTGAAAGACTCTCTTCGTGGAACAAGGTTCGAAAATGATGACTCCCTTGTACATGTTGCCAAACAGTGGCTCCAACAGGTTGGTCCAGAATTTTACCGTGCGGGTATACAGGCGCTGGTTCCAAGATGGCGTAAGGCAGTTGAGAGGGATGGAAATTATGTGGAGAAATGAAAATAGTGTTCCTAAAGGATGTATGTACACACTGTAAAACTTTCAAGCATCTAGAATAAAAGACGGATTAAAAAAAATAGTGTGCATTTCTTTTGGAGTGACCCTCGTAATTAGACAGAAAGACTGACACAGAACGTATTTAGGCGTGAATTACACTGTTTTTCCAAAGATTAACGTTCTGTTTCATTTCATTCTATCTGGTAGAGCTTCATACGGAAAGTAATGTGAACCAGCTACGACGTAGTTTCGTCTGCAGTGGCGAACAGGGCTGTACGAGTCGACAACATGAGCACTGGGTAGATACGCTTGTATTCGGGAGAAGAGACGGAACAGTTTGCAGATAGTACCGTTTCGCGCTTCTCAACCTCCATGGGTTTCGTTCTTCTCAGTCATCCTCAAGATGATTAATTCAGTCAACAGCATACTTGACAACTGTCACCCATCTTCTAGCCGTTCCCCGGGTGGTATCCACACCCATACCTACTCTGACCACCTACCATCAGCCACACCACGGTAGCATCTTTTCAGTAGTTATGTTCTCTATCACTTCTATCATCTCTCTAACTTCTTCACTTCTGATCTGGTCTAATCTTGAGACTCCAGCATTTTGTCTCCAGTAATTCTTTTCCGTGGCTAGAGAGTAATCTTTTTTTTTCTTATTTCCCAAACTTTTGCCCCATTTATAGGAGCTACATATGAATTCTCCTATTGTCTTGTATAGAGTCTTTCTTATTTTTGTTTCTGATTTTATTACACCAAAACATCCTCATCTTCAGTATCTTCTGTGCTCGTTCCCTTCGGGGATGTTACACCTGGATATTTAAAATAGAACAGCATTTCATTCTTCTTGATGTTCGTCCTTACATCACTTCAGACAAACCGCGTAACTGTTTCTCAAACAATTTCAATTCCCCTCATTCTTTTAACTATGAACTACAAGGGGCGTTCAAAAAGGAACGAACCGGAGTCTGGGATGCGCAAACCGGTGACAGGAGGGTAATATCGTGGCGTGTACAACGAGGTGTGGTTCCGACCAGAGCGTGGAAGTTCACAGCCCGTCGCTAGAGAGCACGCGTGCACATCACGTGACTATACAAAGCTAGCAGCAGCATGCATCAATCGCCCAACGCTGCCAGTGACACTGCGAACAGTGACATGGAGGCGTCAACAGAAGAGCAAAGAGATGTTGTTCGTTTTCTGACAGCGGAAGGAATAAGAGGAACGAACATTCATCGACGAATATCACAAGTGTACGGCGAACACTGCATGTCCCCTGCAAGGGTCAAGGCGTGGCACAAGCGCTTCAGGGAAGGACGGTTGTCGTTAGCTGATGATGCACGGTCTGGAGCATCACACTTCATTACCGATGATATCGTCCAGCTGGTGGATGCACTCATTACCCTGGACCGCCGAGTGACAGTGAAAGCCATAGTCGCCGTGGTCGGATTGAGAGTCGGAAGTGTTCACGCTATTATGAAGGAACGACTGCACATGCGCAAAGTGTGTGCCGAATGGGTGCCCCACAATCATCAACCACACCAGGAAGCATGACAAATGGCCCACTGTGTTGCTCATCTGCAGGGCTATGCTCGGGAAGGGAATGCGTTCCTGGCACGAGTGGTGGCTGGAGATGAGTCATGGTGTCATCACTTCGAACCAGAATCGAAACGACAATGTCTCCAATGGAAGGATCCAGGGTCACCACCACGTAATAAAGCCAAGGCCATCCACACGGTTGTAGCAGGAAAGGTTACGCTGATGTTCTTTGACCAAGATGGCTCCCTTCTATTCACTTCCTGCAGCACGGGACAACAGTGTTTGCCCAGCGCCACCGTTCGCCAAACGATGAAATCAAAACGACCAGGCAATCTCACCCGTGGGCTCATTCTGCTCCACGACAATGCAATGCCTCATACTGCCAACACAGTCGCGGCACTTCTGCAGAAATTCAAATTGGAGGTTCTCTGCCACCCTCCATACAGTCCGGATGTCTCTCCCTGCGATTATGCCATTTTTTGTCCCCTTAAAAAGGCTCTCTGGGGCAAACGATTCACCTCGGACGACGACGTCCAGCTATACGTGCTGAAGCCGGCCGTAGTGGCAGTGCGGCTCTGGCGCTGCAGTCTGGAACCGAGCGACCGCTACGGTCGCAGGTTCGAATCCTGCCTCGGGCATGGATGTGTGTGATGTCCTTAGGTTAGTTAGGTTTAATTAGTTCTAAGGTCTAGGCGACTGATGACCTCAGAAGTTAAGTCGCATAGTGCTCAGAGCCATTTTATACGTGCTGACTGGTTAACAAATAAGCCCCGCGAACTTTATGAGACAGCCATTCACCGCCTTGTGTCAACAGTGTGGCAAGTGTCTCAACAGCCAGAGTTCTAACATACAGGTACTGTTTTCTGTAATTATGCCTCCGGCTCATTTCTTTTTGAATGCCCGTTATAATTCGCCGTCGGAAACGCTGAACCAGTAACCAAGAAGTTTGCATTCGTCCTTCCAATGGGTGTGCGACTGCTGGTCTTGTATGTGCTCTCATTGGAAGCCACCACACAATTTGGAAAGGAAACAAGTGCATCTGTGCACATCCTTCTGATCACAACGGGTATTTAGGCACCTCCCCTACCACGTCGCCAAATCAAAAATGAAGAAAATTCTTTGAATCAACGCTGTTGGAACCGGGGGTTCAAAGGTAAACACCACAACGTAAAGGTACTTTCACGAATCCGTGCGTTTCTGCGTATCAATGAATTCATTCCATTCAGCGGCCAAGTATTACAAAACGCGGGATGCAAATTTCAACTTACGATTCTCCTTTTCACGAAATGATAAGAATTATTGAATGCTAAATGAACATTTGTCAGGCGGCTGCCAACATCAAAGAATACAGCTCTATTCAAGACAGCTTTTTCTGCGTTGAAACGAAAATTAAAATGCCCACTGATGATTTATCTTTCATATTTTGAAGTTGACACACCGACGATACATTTACGCGATGATAAAGCGGACATGCTCTCCACAGGCTGTGAAACCAGCACAGAATTGATTAAATACTGATGTTAACTGTAGCCAAGTCCTACGTTAATACCGCCACTATAGGTCTCCGTTTTCCGATGTACATTTGCTCAAAAAATTTTACAGTTGAGTTTCTCTTGGGTTCCCAGTATTAGCATTTCTGAGAGACTGTAATAACATGCTGTTTAACTGCCTGCGTCGGATTCACGTTTCGCTGGTTTTAGCTTTTCGGTTTGTAAAGCCACCAGTTCGCATCATCTCTCCGGTTTGCACAATATGTGTAATACCAATCCTGTGAAACGCGGAGATTCAACGGATATAGGAAACAAAAATCTTTTGATATGGACGTGGGGGCGAGCTAACATAATGCTTGGTGGGAGCAGGAGCGCACGCTAAATCCCAGGACCAAAGCACCTGCCTTTACGCAACGTAAACATTAAAATGTCCGTCTACAAAAGCAGTCGCTCTGGCTCGTTATTTTTTAAAAATGGACATTAACCAAAATACGAGGCTATTTTAATTAAGTTCGAATATTTGCTCGAGTTCGTTTCAAAATGACGTCTGAAAGCCGGGTCTATTGAAACAGCAATTTTTGCCGCTAATGAAATACAGTGGCCCGGCGTGGCCGCGTGTTTGCGCCAAGTCTTGGTTGACACAGGCCACCTGTTGTAATTTGCACACTCGCATTTTAAAAACCAATACGGACGGCGGCGGCGGCGTTGTTGTAAGTGCTTCCTACATTTGCTGTTGACGAAGATTTTGTGTAAACACTATTCTAATTAATCCTGGTGAGCACGGAATATTAAAACAAATGACCCTTTCTCCGTATTTCTGTTCCTCAAATAAACGAAAGCTAACATTACCGAAAGCAATTTCACGCTATTGTTTCAATTAAAATTTAATTCTGAAGCGCGTTAGGAGATATTTGGTGTAAGCTTCGAAGATTTTTTTTTTTTTTTCCTGTTCCTTCTTACAGTTCTCCCTGCCCCTTGTCTACCAGTACTTGCTCCGAGCCGGTGGAATTGCTAACTAGGATTAAAAATCAATACCTTCCTTCCTCCTCCCTCGGTCCCTATTCTCCACTCCCGACGACAAATCGGTTCTCCTTCCAATACTTGGCGTTTCCCTTCTCTTTTTCTTCCCCTCCACCCGAACAAAAAAATAGCCATCGAAATGCTTGAGTCAGCGGAGAAGGGAGTTACCCTGCAGTGGCTGGAGTGTAAAGACGCATGAATTATTATGAAGCCTGTCGTCTTTACAAACTAACAAACGCAAATTGAACTACTCTCTTTCCCTCTCTCTAAAGCTGAGATCTAATGGACCTGAGTATGTTGATGCATTAGTGGAAAAGTTATGGTTTTTTGAGGATGATAATTTCTTTTTCTTTTTGTCAAACACATGGGTTAACGAAAGACGACTGTGCGAGCTATGTTACTAAAATGAAAAGCACAGACAAAGTAAAACTTGAAAGCAATAAATCAACGGAAAAAACGTCACTTGACAAGACAGCTGGCAGGCGGAACTACACGATAAGGATATTTTCTTTCGAACTGTTGCGATACTGAGTAATGTACCTGGAGGTAAATAACACGCATGCGAGGAAGGAAAATAAATAATTTTGCTCACTGCCTGCCAGGAAGAAAAGTAAATAATTTCGCAAGTCTGTTATCTGTTATGCAACAGAAAAGACGAGCACGCCACGCTAATGGTTTTTCAAGATTCAAGAGTTGTTATTTTTCTGATTTATCTTGCAGAATGTGGGAAAATGCCAAGACCAATGGAACTGGAGAACTTTTAACAATACATGGAACAGTACACGGTATTAAATTAATTTAGCGTCCGCGCCTACTCCCGACAAGATATGTTAGCTCATGGGATTGGTATTAAATGTATTGAGTAAACTAAAGAGATGATACGATATACTTATGAAGTAGACATTATACTTTTGTTATTAACAGCGACATGTGTTCAGTCAGGAAGTACACAAAACGTTGTTAGAGGTGAAATGCCGGAAGTACAAGAACAGTTCTGGAATCAGTTTAGTTATCAGGCCAAATCTTTAGGTTAGTAACTAGCCAAGTGTGCAAAATTCATAGTGCTACCTAGTGGTTTACAACGGCAATAAGAGACTGTGTTATGTCATTTGAATACACACTCTTCTAACAAGATCTGAGTATAGTAATGGTGGTCGTTGTGTACTCCCTATAGTGCAGCCTTTGTATTTGCGGCCTGTTGTGGTTCTTGGGTAGTTGTTAAGCTACAATATACATATTGGTACTACCATCTTAAACTCATTTTTAATTAAAATTTGTTCGATTTCTTGAAAGGAAACGTAGATTTGATCTCTGTCTTGGTATTTTGTGACCAACCGCTGACGCAAGGCAAAAATACGATGTGTTAACACTGGCCTGACATTTCCATAGAAGATTCACTCATTTGGTCGCATTTAATTTCTCACTTTGAGGAGCTCCAAAAACGAGAACTTGAACTGAAGAAACATATTACTGAGCTTTTCAAACAATTAAGTTCAGCTACTTTTGCTCTTCGAACAACTGGTCTTGGATGCAAACGAATCAACCTCCTGATGTATTTTGCATCTTTCCACGTATTAAGAAATAATTTTCATTTAGAGATAAAGTACTGATTGGACAAAAGCGAGCAGTAAGAATAATAAGTGATGTTCACCCGCGGTCGTCATGCAGGTACCTCATCACGGATTTCAGTATTTAGCCACATCGTCGTAATTCATATATTCGCTGCTAATGAAATGCGTCATAAATAATCCACCACAATCTGTGAATACTGGTGGCATCCACACCTACAACACTGCAAGAAAAAAAATTGCCTTTACTACCCATTATCAAAGCTGCCAATGGCTCAGAAAGGAGTTCAATATGCAGCAACAAAATTTTTTTAATGATTTTCCCAATACTACAAAATTTCTGAAAGGTAGCAAACAAAGTTTTAAATCTAACCTAAAATCATTGCTCCTGGACAATTCCTTCTATTCCATGGACGAATATCTATTTAAAAACTAGTAGCCTGTAACAAAAGAGGCAGGATTCGAACCTGCGACCGTAACGGTCGCGCGTTTCCAGACTGAAGCGCGTAGAACCGCTCGGCCACTCCGGCCGGCATAGATCTTCTGCACAGATATAAGGAAGAGTTCAAATTCCTGTTGAAAATAGTGGAAACAAGAACATGGTGAAGGGCAGTTTGGAGGAACATAAGGGCTAGCTTATCGTTACATCCGGGAATGACACAGGTATGCATGAAACCAAAGAATTATCCTATCTAAGAACAGGATGGCAAAAGCAAAGGAGACTTCAGAAGCTCGCGAGTAAGGCTTTCTTCAATAAAAGAGCTCTACTAGTATCAGATAATGATACGGAGCTGAGGAAAAAGTTCCTAATACAGTATGTATGGGACAACGGATGGTATGGAAGTGAAATATGGACCATAGGCAATCTGGAGAAGCAGAAACAGGAGGAATCTCAATTGTGGTGCTATCAATAGAGGTTACAAATTAAGTGCAATTATGAAGAACAAAATGAAGAGATACTGAAATGGACACATTTTCAGGGCAGACAGGAAAAGAACGTACAGGTTAGTGGGACAGCTGTGTGATATCCGAGAAATGTGAACCTCATGCTGGAAGAATCGTTAGAGAATAGTAGGAAAGGCAGATCATGAGTGCAAAATTAAGTTATAGACTATGCTGAGTATAATAATTACCTAGGTATGAGAAGATTCGCTCAAGTGGGGAAAACATGGAACAAAACATTATACCAGTTAGAAGTCGATCTATACAGGGCATCTGCTAAAAGATCTTCTCCAATTACTATCTACGAATCAAACCCTGGCAACAAAAATAATTCGAGACTACCATGGGGGTTCTCCAGCAGGACAATCAACAACGGATTTGTCTTAAAATAGGTCCTTGAGAAAATGTACGAATACGCCTCAAAATTACGTCTCCTCTTCGTAGACTTCGAGAAGGCTTAAAATAGTCTTATGGGAATGAACACAAGAAAGCCAAGGTTAAGATAAGCAATAAACTGACGGAAAGTTGCTAAGTGGAAACCGAGTTAAGACAAGGACATGAACCTGTCCTTGTCAATCTGGCACTCAAAAAGGAGTACACGACCATAGGAAGAAGGCTCCATAATGCGTAAGGTCTGACAGTGAACTCTACCAGGTATAATATTGTCGAAGAGTTCAAATATCTTGTAATTATCATCTGGTAGCGAAACTTGGTAGACATTTCAACGCGTTAATGCAGAACCTATTTAGGCTGGAAAAAATTAGTTCCAGTTTTGACCACCAGGGGCGAATCTGGCGTTGTACATCTCGTCGACGTCTCCGGTGTTCATATTAAACAAATTGTGTAAGAGGAAGTTAATAATAAAACCAGAATTATGCTTTTCTCTGAGTTAAAAAGGTTTACTTATCTTTGTGACTACTTGAATAATGAAGTCTGCAACACTGCTTGTAGTACAACACAAAAAAAGGCCCTCGATGGCTAAGTGCAAATAATCGTAGGAAACCTTTACAGTAAATAGCAAATGCAATTTACTGTCTATTCACTTCTTAGAGTTCACTAAACGACGTTTCCTGTCTAAGTCAGCCCTGGACGATGATCTCTAACCAACTGGGCGAGAGCTGCTCTTCTGTCTTCCTAGTAGGTTTCCATCCGTTGTCGTCCGGTCATTGGCGGATTGTACTTGGCCGGCAATTGGTGCAGGCGAAGTTGATATCTTCATCATCAGCGCCGCGTCTCTATGGCACCGGCACCAGCTCGTATCTTCGCGCCTGTGGTGCTTTTGCCATGGCTGTCTCTTGTTCGGACGACACTGCAATATCGGCCGTTCCATTTGAAAGGAATCACTCTGGCATTCACCTGAAGCAATTTTGGGCAATCAATGGCAATCCAAATCTGGATGACCGTGCAGTATATTATCACTCCACCATCTCAACTGGGCAGAAAACACAAAACGAGAACTTAATAGACTTCATCTCGATTGCGAACTGACGCTATATCTAGCTGTGCGCGTTTTAAATACCGGGTGATCAAAAAGTCAGTATAAATTTGAAAACTGAATAAATCACGGAATAATGTAGATAAAGAGGTACAAATTGACACACATGCTTGGAATGACATGAGGTTTTATTAGAACAAAAAAAAAAAAAAAGTTCAAAAAATATCCCGACAGATGGTTCTTCATCTGATCAGAATAGCAATAATTAGCATAACACAGTAAGACAAAGCAAAGATGATGTTCTTTACAGGAAATGCTCAATATGTCCACCATCATTCCTCAACAATAGCTCTAGTTCAAAAATGGCTCTGAGCACTATGGGACTTAACATCTGTGGTCATCAGTCCCCTAGAACTTAACTACTTAAACCTAACTAACCTAATGACATCACACACATCCATGCCCGAGGCAGGATTCGAACCTGCGACCGTAGCAGTCGCGCGGTTCCGGACTGAGCGCCTAGAACCGCTAGACCACCGCCGCC
This sequence comes from Schistocerca nitens, assembly GCF_023898315.1. Classification (NCBI taxonomy): domain Eukaryota; kingdom Metazoa; phylum Arthropoda; class Insecta; order Orthoptera; family Acrididae; genus Schistocerca; species Schistocerca nitens. The sequence goes on along the minus strand of NC_064617.1, from coordinate 186,563,853 downwards.
GGCCAATAGCTGTAGTCGAGGAATAATGTTGTGAACAGCACTGTAAAGCATGTCCGGAGTTATGGTGAGGCATTGGCGTCGGATGTTGTCTTTCAGCATCCCTAGAGATGTCGGTCGATTACGGTACACTTGCGACTTCAGGTAACCCCAAAGCATATAATCGCACGGACGGAGGTCTGGGGACCTGGGAGACCAAGCATGACGAAAGTGGCGGCTGAGCACACGATCATCAGCAAACGACGCGCGCAAGAGATCTTTCACGCATCTAGCAATTTTTTTTTTTTCTGCTTCTAATAAAACCCCATGTCATTTCAAGCATGTGTGTCAACTTTTACCTCTCTATCTACATTACTCCGTGGTTTATTAAGTTTTCAAATTTATACTGACTTTTTGATCAGCCGGTAGTTGTCATAACCTCCTTCTGCTTTTAAATTACAACCCGGCACCTCTAAAACCACCTCTTGACTTTTCTAGAAACGTGCACCTCCGACGTTTCAAGAATGAGAAACGAATAGATGTTCTGTTCTGGCCTCGGACAAAAATACGATCAACTTGTCCGACACGTCATATTTGTTGTCGGCATTAGTAATACGATGCCAGCGCCAAAGTTTCAGTCGCTCGAAGTCGACGCGAGCCCAGCAAATTCCGCGGAACGCTATATTCCTGAGGACGAATAGCGCGCATTCCTACGCGTGGTGGAATGTGCTAATCGCAGCTACAGACACGGGCGCCTTTCTTAAAGACAACACGGCCGCGGCATGTGCGACGCTAAGGCCGACGTAGGGAAAACGGGGCACGCCGAGCTATGCGGAACGGGGGCCAGGCAGCAATTAAAACTTGAATCGGCGGCAAGTTTCCGGCGCCTCTGTCACTGCGGCCTCGTCAGACGGCGGGCGCCTGACTGCAGATAATCATTTCAACACCTCGATAAAGTCGGGAAGATGGGAAATTAAAAGGGCCGCCAGGGCTCGGCGCGGTCTGCTTTTCATAGCTTTTCAGAGGCAAACTCTCCCCTCTTCTGAAATCTCTCCCTCGCTGTTTCGGCCGGCGTAATATAATCAGGGTCTATAACCCTTCCTCCGTACTTAATACAAACCACCTCTTTCTGCTCCTCCAGGAAGGGGACTTTATGAATAGCCGCTCCTCCGGGATGGAGCAATTAACACGTCTAATTAATTAAGAAATTCACGACCGCGACGGTCTCGGTTAAGCCTTTTAATGGAGCGGCACGGCGGGCGACCGAGACGGGACGGAATGGGATGGGATGGGATGGGATGAGGCTCCTTCTTAAAACAAACCGCCGCGGCACTACCGCCATTGTCTCGCAGGGCCCCGCTTACGGTCGGAATTCGTGTCTAACAGGGGACGCCGACAATTAAGAAGTCCTGCGGGCGATGAAATGAACTCCGCTATGACTTTCCTCTTTTGTCGACAAAACCGAGGGAGCAAAAATCCCTGCGAATCGCTTGCTGAGAAAAAGGAAGCAAGAGGGTTGGCCTATCGTTTTCCAGAGCCCTGCAGCAGGGGGTCCCGCCAGGGGTTTTAACAAGTGTTATCGATTTTTCTGTGCACCAGATTTTTTGCCGAAGCGACAGTTTATATAAATAATACATGTCAGTTCAAGTTCTAAGGTACTGTTTTTGAAGTACAAAGAGAATAAATTATCTTGAGAAAGACGAAGTATCAGACAAAGTATATTTATAAAATGATTCCAAAGCAAATGTTCACATTTAGTGGGTGTAATGAATGCATCGAAATAAGCGTAAAATTTTTAAATAAAGCGCTACGGTCGCAGGTTCGAATCCTGCCTCGGCCATGGATGTATGTGATGTCCTTAGGTTAGCTAGGTTTAAGTAGTTCCAAGTTCTGGGGGACTGATGACCTCAGAAGTTCAAATGGTTCAAATGGCTCTGAGCACTATCCGACTTAACTTCTGAGGTCATCAGTCGCCTAGAACTTAGAACTAATTAAACCTAACTAACCTAAGGACATCACACACATCCATGCCCGAGGCAGGATTCGAACCTGCGACCGTAGCGGTCGCTCGGTTCCAGACTGTAGCGCCTAGAACCGCACGGCCACTCCGGCCGGCGCCGATATGATATGCACGTAAACATGGCAAACCAAAGGCCTATACTGGCCAATGATGTAATGCGTACTACAAGCGACACTAAGCATAGTAACTCGAAAATAAAGCAATTTTTATATATATATGTTGGTTGATTTGTGAGACGGGACCAAACAGCAAGATTGTCGCTACAATTGGACTAAGGAAGGATGGGAAAGGAAAACGGCCGTGCCCTTTCAAAGCGACCAACCCGGAATTTGCCTGAAGCGATTTGGGGAAATCGTGGAAAACCTAAATCAGGATCAGGGTGGCCGGACACGGGTTTGAACTGTCGCGCCGGCCGAAGTGGCCGAGCGGTTCTAGGCGCTACAGTCTGGAACCGCGCGATCGCTACGGTCGCAGGTTCGAATGCTGCATCGGGCATGGATGTGTGTGATATCCTTAGGTTAGTTAGGTTTAAGTAGTTCTGAGTTCTAGGGGACTGATGACCTCAAAAAGTTCAGTCCCATAGTGCTCAGAGCCATTTAAACTATTTTTGAACCGTCGTCCTCCGGAATGAGAGTCCAGTGTGCTAACCACTGCGACATCTCCCGCTCTCTCATATATATATATATATATATATATATATATATATATATATATATATATATATATATATATATATATATATATATATGAGAGAGCGGGAGATGTCGCAGTGGTTAGCACACTGGACTCTCATTCCGGAGGACGACGGTTCAAAAATAGTTTAAATGGCTCTGAGCACTATGGGACTGAACTAAAATGCATACCTTAAGTCCTTAAGTGCTATGAGCACTTGTTGATCTCCACTACTGTGAAACAAATCTCTTCTATTAACCAAGTACTCACAGCTCTTAAGGTATACATTTTAGAGTCCATGTTTACTGGACTTATTTGCTTGTAGTATAGTGTACTTTCAACTGTTTTTACGCCAGTAAATGAAACTTAATATTATGCCTCCCCTATGGCCCCATAAATGATGGAATATCATCTTTGTATCGTTTATGGGGCCATGGGAAACGCATAATCTAAATTATTTTCATGGAAAATGTTTTTGTTGATTTTTAAAACAAGTCTTCCTGCTCTATTATACATTATTTGAATCTTCTGGTGATGAGGATAGCAGCTTCGCAATCGATCATGGTACAGTGTAAAAATAAGGAAGAACATTTAATTGCAGTATGAGACAATTTTTTCCCTACTTGACCACGCAAGTGCATTGTCCATAATACCACCATTGAAAAGTTTGCGTATTCTAAGGTTTCTTTAAATATGTGTATAGCTCAGGAGACGAAATTAGAAACACAGATAGATCATAATGAAAATAGGGTGATTCCTGAAATAATGGCAGATAAAGTGCACAAAGCCAATTGAGGTATGAATAAAGCCGCGAGAGTGGCTGATGTTTCAACAGAAATGCTCAAAGTTGCATGAAAAGTAACACAAAACGATCTATCAAATTTTTTGAGGAAGACTGTGGATGATTACAGTTCTCCAAAATCGGAACAACGATGTAACTGTTCTCCTTGATAGAGAAAGAGCAGACAAGGCATAATAAACGACAGACGTCTCAACCTTTTCCCAGTAATTTACAACGTTTCGACTGAACTATGTAGTCCGCGAAGTACAGGTAGGCACTCACCCACTAAGCCAAAGAGCGACACTATACTAATCCAACCACTAACTATGTGTGTGTGGGGGAGGGTGGTGGTGGGAGGGGTGGGGAGGGGGGGGGAAGAGAGAGAGAGAGAGAGAGAGAGAGAGAGAGAGAGAGAGAGAGAGAGAGAGTTTTAATTAGGCAAAGGAACCAAATTTAAAAATGGGTGTATTACAATGAATCATTTAACCAAATTTAAAAATGTGTGTATTACAGTGGATCATTTGTCAGTCCTTAATGAATTATAGAATGAAGGAAGAAGTCTGTATTACCACTTTATATGGGATTCGCAGATTTCGAAAAATTCTTCACTCAGTTCCAACAAAATCTGTACTGACTGCCCCTATGAAACAAGATTATGAATGAACTTGTGTCAGTGCACTGAGTAATATATACGTCGATGCTCCAGTTTCCATTCTTAGGACAGTGACAAACTCCTAACGGGAAGAAGTAACGGCCAAGAAGATGCCTGTCACTAAATCTATTCTCTTGAAATTCAATTCCAATATGACTAAATGATGTACAACAAAGTTATCGAAAAGAAAATAGTACAAACTAACAACTGAGTCACAGAACCAGTGGGTAACTTTTTTATTTAGGCAGTCGAAAGTAATGCCTGGATGGATAGGATGGGAGATGAACTGAGGTGTAACAGTGGTCTGGAGCGTTTTGATAAGCTTTCAAAACGCTTCCAAAAATTCATTTCCAATTAGTTTCAAAATGAGTTTTAAATCAGTGTATATTGTAAACTATGAAGTATGACAGTGAAACAATTACTTTAAATGCAGTGACGCATAAAAGAAACTATTAAGACTGGCAGGAAATGAACCCAACTGGTCACAAACAGGTTGCAGTGGAAGGTTTCATTATTACGAAATAATAACGACAGTAATGGGAATAAAATAGTGAAAGACACGACATGCAGTACGCTATAGCTGCACCAAAGACGTCGTTCGGGTGACTATGAAATAACTGAAAATCTAGAAGACGACCCACCAGAAACTCAGTAGGTGTCATTAAAAAATACGTAAGAGCTACATGAATGTGTACTGACAAATGACAGCAATGAGTAGAAAGAGGATGTCGTCATCCTGCATTGGGTATCAAATACCTCGTAATGACGATATATGGGGGGAGGGTGGGGGGTGATGAAAAGAAACTGGTAGTGGGTGAGAGTCAGAATGTACGACAATGAAATGACGAAGAGAGAGATAGTGAACTGAAAACGAGGTAAAGAGAGTTAGTGACTCTGAAAACAGACTGCGACAGTAGGAAAGATAGGATGGGATATTAGTAGTTAAGAGGGGCATGAGGGAGACAGTGGCAGAGGAGACTAGCAGTAGGGCAGAACGAAGAGGACTGTGGCTGTAACACACAAGACAGTCACAGAGCCACACGAAGAGATAACGACAATGAGTTGGGCTGAATGAGTGCGTGAGTGAGAAAGAGCAACTGAGAGTGGGTGGGTATGAGCGACCTACGGCGGTGGAAAAACAGGTGTGAGTGAGTTATAATCAGGGGAGCTTGTGGGCGGTGGAAGTGATTTGCTTGTTAGAAAGATCGTGAATACGTCCTCATGACAAAATTTTTGGCAAAAATTTTAAAGGTGCTGAAGAAGGTACAATGAGGCATCTGGTATCCCGTTTTCAGTCAGGAGTCTTTTAAATAAACAGGAACATACTCGCATTTTTTGTGCTCCGATAGGAACATTTTTCCTCAAGTAATTTGCATGCCTAATAAATGTCAAGATGAATCGTAGTTCGGAGGACACTTTAAACTGTAGGTTCGTCTACAAAAGACTTTACTGTCCAATCAGTCTTAGAATTGAAGTACACTTTAATTTATCGCTAATATATTGGACACTAGACTGGAACACTATCTTTCAAATTCTGAAGGTGGCAGAGGTAAAACACAGGGAGCGAAAGGCTAGTTGCAATTTGTACAGAAACCAGATGGCAGTCATAAGAGTCGAGGGGACATGAAAGGGAAGCAGTGGTTGGGAAGGGAGTGAGACAGGGTTATAGCCTCTCCCCGATGTTATTCAATCTGTGTATTGAGCAAGCAGAAAAGGAAACAAAAAAAAAAAAATCGGAGTAGGTATTAAAATCCACGGAGAAGAAATAAAAACTTTGAGGTTCGCCGATGACATTGTAATTCTGTCAGAGACAGCAAACGACCTGGAAGAGGAGTTGAACGGAATGGACAGTGTCTTGAAAGGAGGGTATAAGATGAACATGAACAAAATCAAAACGAGGATAATGGAATATAGTCGAATTAAGTCGGGTGATGCTGAGGGAATTAGATTAGGAAATGAGCAAGCAGAAAAGGAAGCAAAAAAAAAAAAAAAAATTCGGAGTAGGTATTAAAATCCACGGAGAAGAAATAAAAACTTTGAGGTTCGCCGATGACATTGTAATTCTGTCAGAGACAGCAAACGACCTGGAAGAGGAGTTGAACGGAATGGACAGTGTCTTGAAAGGAGGGTATAAGATGAACACGAACAAAATCAAAACGAGGATAATGGAATATAGTCGAATTAAGTCGGGTGATGCTGAGGGAATTAGATTAGGAAATGAGACACTTAACGTAGTAAAGGAGTTTTGCTATTTGGGGAGTAAAATAATTGATGATGGTCGAAGTAGAGAGGATATAAAATGTAGACTGGCAATGGCAAGGAAAGCGATTCAGAAGAAGAGAATTTTGTTAACATCGAGTATAGATTTAAGTGTCAGGAAGTCGTTTCTGAAAGAATTTGTATGGAGTGTAGCCATGTATGGAAGTGAAACATGGACAATAAATAGTTTGGACAAGAAGAGAATAGAAGCTTTCGAAATGTAGTGCTACAGAAGAATGCTGAAAATTAGATGGGTAGATCACATAACTAATGAGGAGATACTCAATAGAATTGGGGAGAAGAGGAGTTTGTTGCACAACTTGAAAGAAGAAGGGATCGGTTGGTAGGACATGTTCTGAGGCATCAAGGGATCACCAATTTAGTATTGGAGGGCAGCGTGGGGGGGTAAAAATCGTAGAGGGAGACCAAGAGATGAATAAACTAAGCAGATTCAGAAGGATGTAGGTTGCAGTAGGTACTTGGAGATGAAGAAGCTTGCACAGGATAGAGCAGCATGGAGAGCTGCATCAAACCAGTCTCAGGACTGAAGACCACAACAACAACATATTGGACACATGTACACATATTTTATTCCTGACAATGGAAACAATCGGGTTATGCAGGAAAGGTTGGAAAAGTGACGGCAAGAAATTAATACATAAAACACAGTTTCACGATAAAAAATTATGACCATAGGTTCATAACAGGAAAGGGGAAAAAAGCATACAAAATAATAGTACAGTTTCAGGCCTGATAGAATACTGTAACGGAGAGCAGCGCTGTGCGTCATCTATTGCGCGGGGTAACTAAACTGTAAGCGGCAGGAGGGATGCATCTGCTCGGCTGTTGTCTGCGGACGCGGCTGAACCACAAATTAGGGCGAGCTGCGAACACCTCGCTGCAACGTCGCGGTGAAGGATTGCGCTCCATGATGAGACTCAATTAGGGGGAAAAAGCCCGGGCCTTGTATACAAGCAGAGAGACACAATGCTGCCGTCTAAAGGTTAAACTGCCTCCCCCGCTGCCGCTGCGCAGAATAGCTGCCGGGGCCCCACCAGCCAGACAACATCATCGCTAATTTCATTTGCATAGCGAAATTGCCGCGCAGAGCAGGAAAATTAAAAGCATAAAGGAGGTAAAGACGGAGGAAGCAACGTGCGAGCGTAGCAGGGGTGAGAGAGAGAGAGAGAGAGAGAGAGAGAGAGAGAGAGAGAGAGAGCGCTAGACAGGAAAGGGAAGCGAGGGAGAGCTAGCGACGCCTGCGGCGGGGGTGGCCCGCAAACAGACTGGGTTAAGTCACAGCGGGTAATTACTCCCCAATTAGCCCTCGGCTCAAACCGCCGGGCAACACGTTAATGAATTTTAAATGGAAACGGAGATTAAAATTATGGCTGCCGTCCTTCCCTCTCTCTCTCCACAAGATGTCATTTGATTAAATCTTTTCTTGCGGAATGCTCACTTCTGGAGCGAAAATGTTTACATTTTGCGCGACGAAGGAAACTTTTGTCTGACGTCTGTTTTAATTATAAACTGGGATGCTCTGTAATTAACGCCAGCCGGAAGCGGTCCCGAGCCGGGTGTTAATGGCCGGTCTCGCTTAAATAATATTAAAACAATGTCACCGGGGCTCTGTTTAACTTCGCGCCGGCTTTCTCGGGCTTCCGTGAGGAAGTTTTATGAGTGGAGTCCCGCCCGCCAAGTAGCGGAGCAGACGAATTTTCTGCCGCTTCCTTGCTAAATGCGCTGCCGGAAATAATTAACGAGTCTCGGTAGTTCTTGCGGCACTTTCTGGCCACTAAACAAATAGGACCCAACGTTTCGCTATTTTTCATTTTTATTTTTTTGTTATTTCATTTATTTCTAGTCGAGATAGAGGCTGCTACCTATTCTTCAGATTACGATATGTATATGCCATAAATGCTAAACCGTTTGAAAAGCAGCATGGTATTTGCAAATTCCACACACTCTGTAATAATGTATTTTCGCAGAACATTTGTCGGAAGAAAAAGCAAGGCGGCACAATGGTCAAGGCACCCTCGATTTTTTGTGTTTCATCGATACCGCTTCAGATAAATGTGGTTCCTTTGGAAGGAGTTGGCTGACCTTCTCGCATGTTCTCCATTTTGTGGTATAGTCCAAAGATAGCAGTGGCACACCACAGTCGACAACGTGCATCGACACCACAGACGGGGTAGCCGCGCTGTCTTGGGCGCCTTGCCACGATTCGCACGTCTTCCCCCGTCGGAGGTTCGAGTCCTCCCTCGGGGATGGGTGTGTGTGTTGTCCATAGAGTAAGTTAGTTTAAGTTAGATTAAGTGGTGTGTAAGCCTAGTGACCGATGACCTCAGCGGTTTGGTCCCATAAGAACTTGCCACAAATTTCCAAAATTTTCTCTCTCAGCACAGCAGCGTCCTTATGGAGCTGGGTGTGGAAAGCACTCTGTCCCAGTTCGTGACCTCAGCTGAAGAGGTCCAACATCATCGAGTAGGACTATTGTTATTCAAGTCCCAGGCGGAAATGTTGTTTTGTAAATGTTGAATATTGTACTTCGAAGAAAAGAGATCCTTAAGTGCGACAACTGATGCTTTAATAGTCAATGACTATTGTTAATTATTAAGCACTCCTATGGCAAAGGAATGTATCAAGTTAAGTTAAACTTTATCATTATGTAATAAAGTGAACTAATATTTCATACGTTGTAGTTCGATGAGCCCTCTCCCAAAGCAATCAAAGCACCCACAGTTATTGTCGTACGATTGTAGTTTCGCCGGCCGCGGTGGTCTAGCGGTTCTGGCGCTGCAGTCCGGAACCGCGGGACTGCTACGGTCGTAGGTTCGAATCCTGCCTCGGGCATGGGTGTGTGTGATGTCCTTAGGTTAGTTAGGTTTAAGTAGTTCTAAGTTCTAGGGGACTAATGACCTAAGATGTTGAGTCCCATAGTGCTCAGAGCCATTTGAACCATTGTAGTTTCGTCTGGTCATAACACCTATGACCTAGTATATACAATGAGAAGTACAGAACAGTTTTTATTAAGAATAATACTATGTAACTGATAGTTTTCTTAAAATACATTATCAGAAAATACTAGAATGGTGTAGGAGGTTAATAGCTTGTGAAAGCTTGACATGATGTCACGAGGAGATAAATCTACAGCAACTGAGTTACTGTTATAATGCTTTTTACGTAATATATAAATTCCAATAAAATATTAGAAGAACAACGCATCACATGAACTACCATACGGAATCCTTAGTATCAATAAGCGAAACGAATGATCTCAAATGTTAAAAGCTCAAGGCAAATTACCGTCTCGTGTAACTAGGTAGTGTCCGCACAAAAATAAGCTAAGCAAGCGACGCGCTATGGAGGGAAGGGGTCAACGGGACTCCACTGTCAATGACAACCTCACCGTAGGCGAGATGCAGTTTGACAAAGGAGCCTATGCACAAACACAAACGTGTATGTTACCTAGCTTGTAAGTTACAGATAGCGAGTGCGCAAAAGATCCGATCGTATTAAAGCGTGGTGTCAGTTCGACCAATAATTCGACGAAGGTAAAACTTCAAAGCCAATCATTTCTTACTGCAGTAACGAAAAACGTGGTCGCGTATTACAAAGGGTTAACAAAAGCAAAACTAGATCGACCAACAGGTTGCCCAAAAAACGAGATCGACCAACAGGTAGCCCAAGGAAATCTCACAAGTCAAAATAGGGGTACAAAATGTAGCATAGTGGCAACGCCATTCTAACACTGACAATGTAAAACACGTGTGAAATAGTGTGTCAGTTTCCTGACAGCCTGTTCGGCAATATTTTTTTTCTCTGGCTTAGGCTCATGTGAGGACACTACTTCATTTGCAGTAGAGACGTTTCTGAGCGATCGTTTCTATGTGCTATCCGTTGAAATTTGCCACACCGTATTGATCGGTTATATTGCAAATTGCCTTACTTTCTAATATACCACACAGGTGGACTGAAGCCTTCGTTTCTTCGGTGCCTTAAACAGAATAATATCTGCGAGTTATCTTGTCGGAATTGGCTAATCATTATAGAAACAGTCGGAATTGGGTAATCATATAGAAATAAAGCTAGTTATTTCACAATATTGCGTGAAATTATTGGTCATTTTCATCTCCTTTTCCTAAGAGAGTCTTTGCTATGAAACAGTTACTAATTTGCCAACCCGCCCGCACTAAGTATCAGTTTGTTCCCTCAAATTCAACGTGGCGCACTTAACCCTTTGTTGCCTGACGGTACTTAAAAGTACCAGTAAGTTTTGACTCTCATTATTTTCTCGTGGTGCAGTTTCGTGATCTGAGAGTCTGTCGGTACGTAACAGTAACTCTGCTCTATTGTTTCATAGATGTTATTGTGCAATACATAGACCTCTCTGGCGGTCAGAGCTTGAAATTGTTTTTCGCGCGCTGCTGTGAAAACACAAGATTGTATGTGCTTGTTTCCATGGTGTTGCCTGAATTTGTGCGCAATTTATTGAAACTTCCGTTGAGTTTTCCATTGTACGTACTTACCTTCTTTGTTTTCTTATAATAGTTTGAAGCATTACGTTACAAGTGAATGAGATAAAGTGGAAAATATAAGGCGGACTTATTAGTACCGTCAGGTTGTGCGAACACTTTATTGTAACAACAATGCGTTACCTCTCACTAGTTGTTCTGTCCACTTTTTCTCACACAGAAATCCGTAAATACATTTGCCTGTGGAACAATTAGAACAAACAGGAAAGGTTTGCCAGGGAATTTACCTAAAGAAAAATGTCTAAATCAAATCACAGAGAGTCATCTTTAGACCTAACAGTATTTCAATGGAAGGAAAATAAAGTAGTGTATTTTGCGTCAAACTTCCATGGCACTGAACAGAGCGCAGTGACAAGAAAACAGAAAGATGGAAGTAGTATGACTATACCATGTCCAGTTATTGTATGTGATTACAATAAGAACATGGGTGGTGTGGATCATGCAGACAGATTACGTTCAACTTATGGTCTTGACAAGCGATCAAAGAAATGGTGGCACCGTCTCTTCTGGGGAGCAATAGAAATTGCTTTTGTCAATGCTTACGTCATTTTCAGTGATCTACATGGGGCACTGCCACTGCTGGAATTCAGGCGTGCTGTGGCACTAGGGCTAATGAATGAACAGCAAGTGCCAAATCTCAAAAAGAGAAACTCTGATAAAGATGAAATAACTCTCCCAAAGAGAAGGAAGGATAGCTTTTCTGTTCTGAAGGATGTACGTCTTGGCAACCGAGGGAACCACTTTGTAGTGTTCAGTTGTAAAAGAGGACGATGCGAAATGTGTGAGAAAAATAAAATTCAGTCAAAAATGGTTCAAATGGCTCTGAGCACTATGGGACTCAACTGCTGAGGTCATTAGTCCCCTAGAACTTAGAACTAGTTAAACCTAACTAACCTAAGGACATCACAAACATCCATGCCCGAGGCAGGATTCGAACCTGCGACCGTAGCGGTCTTGCGGTTCCAGACTGCAGCGCCTTTAACCGCACGGCCACTTCGGCCGGCAAAATTCAGTCGATATCACATTCTCAATGTAGTACATGTAAAGTGTATTTGTGCTGCAATGAGAAAAAGAACTGTTTCCTACAATTTCATGAGGTATCACTAAATATGTGATATGTATATACTTTCAAAAATGTATAGCTAAGTTACTATGTATTGTGAAGTTGCTCTAGAATAAATTTTTGCGAAATTTAAAAAAAAATTCAGAAATATCATATTTCTGTTAATTAATTTTCTAATGTAAAAATATTTAATATTTATGTGGCATAAAGTACAAGTTATAAAAATTGGAGCATTTTTCTGCGCATGTTGTGATTCTGTCCATGGAGTCTGACGGTACTTCTGAGTACCAGGAGAGAAAAAAGTTGTGAAAAATAAAATAAAATTTGACAAAAAATCCTACCATCATTTGAGGCCACAATAGCATAAATTCTGCAAAGAAAATGTTAAAAAGTAAATTTTATCTTATGTCAGGAAACAAAGGGTTAACCGACGCTTTTCAGACAGAGTGGCAGAGAAACGCCAATATGCAACAGGCCACAGCGCCTTCGTTGCACGATTAAGCTAATGCTTGCGCCGGTATTTGGTGTTTAACAAATGAAACCTCTTCCACACCTCGGTCCAGTAATTATAAGGCACTGGGGCTATTGACAGCTGCCGGTAGTATAATTACACGCCAGGTTTCATTAGCGTTACAGCTAACAGTATTCCGCCTCCACCTGTAAACGTGATCAATAGTGCAGCACCCGCTTAGAAGTCGATCACGCCACCATCCCGACGGGCTCGTTCGCGGCAGCTCATTTTTCATTTTAATCGATACAGCTAGAAGATAGCGTTTGTTTTTCGCTTCACGCCCTAGAAATTACCGCTGCTCGAGTATAGAGGAGGTTCTTACTTTTCCGGAATGAGACAACGACATTCTAACCTTAAGAACTATGTATCTACAGCTACTCCTGTACCCCTCTAGCCACCTTAAGGTGTGTGGCGGAGGGTACTTTATACACCACTGTCGCTTGCTCTTTTCCTGTTCCAGTCGCGAATGGCAAGAGGAAAGAACGATTCCTCGTAAGCCTCTGTGTGGGCTCGAATCTCTCTGGTTTTACCTCCGTGCTCTTTTCACGAGGTGTATAGTTCTTCAAAGAACGAACGCTCTCGGAACTTCACCAGTTAAACCAAAACGTGATGCAGAAAGCCGCTCTTGCAGCATCTGCCATTGGAATTGAGTGATCATCTCTGTGACAATTTCGTGCTTACTACGAACCCGTAACGAAACGAGATGCTGTTCTTTGGATCTTCTTTATTTCATCTACGAATATTATCTGGTACGGATCCCGTACTAACTAGCCATATTCAAATACTGGTCTAACGAGGATTTTACAAGCTACAAGCCGGCCGGAGTGGCCGAGCGGCTCTAGGCGCTACAGTCTGGAACTGCGCGACCGCTACGGTCGCAGATTCGAACCCTGCCTCGGGCATGGATGTGTGTGATGTCCTAAGTTCTAGGGGACTGATGACCTCAGAAGTTAAGTCCCATAGTGCTAAGAGCCATTTGAACCATTTGAGCCAACCCTAGAAATCACGGTTGCTCGAGTATAGTGGAGGTTCTTACTTTTCCGGAATGAGAGAACGACATTCTAACCTTATGAACTATATACCTACAGTTACTCCTGTACCCCTCTAGCCACCTTAAGGTGTGTGGCGGAGAGTACTTTATACACCACTGTCACTTCCTCTCTTCCTGTTCCAGTCGCGAATGATAAGAGGAAAGAACGATTCCTCGTAAGTCTCCGTGTGGGCTCGTATCTCTCTGGTTTTACCTCCATTCTCTTTCCACGAAGTGTAAAGTTCTTCAAAGAACGAACACTCTCAGAACTTCAACAGTAAACCAAAACGTGATGCAGAAAGCCGCTCTTTCAGCATCTGCCATTGGAGTTGAGAGATCATCTCTGTGACGATTTCGTGCTTACTACGCATGAACGATCCCGTAACAAAACGAGATGCTCTTCTTTGGAGTTTCTTTACTTCTGCTACGAATTCCGTACTAACGAGCCATATTCAAATACTGGTCTAACGAAGATTTTGCAAGCTACATCTTCCGCTGGTGGATCACATTTCCTCATTGTTCTTCCAATGAATCCCTAGCATCTGTCGTAGCTACGATTAGTTTCATGCGCTCGTTCCACTTTAAATCGCTCCGTATGCATACTCCTAGATATTTTAAGGTGTTTACTGCTTCCAGTCACTGATCTGCAACCGTTTAATCATAACATATAGATCTGTCTGCCTATGTGTGCGGTGTCGATCGCCTGTAGGTCTTTCTAGATTTCGCTACAATTCTCTGGCGCTGCGACTGCTCTTTATACAACAGCATCATTTGCAGAAAGCCTCACTGAATCTGCGACATTATCTGTTAAGTGTATAAGACTCAAAGGCGAAACTTTGCAGGAAAAAGTACGACCACGGTTTCACATTCCATGGCAAACTCAACCGAAGTGGAACACAACCATGAAGACTGAACTATGTAACAAGTTCCAATACATTCGTCATATTTCCACACCTACATATGCAATTTTTTCCACCATAATCTAGTCCATCTACAGAGAGCACGCAGAAACGATTTACAGCATACAACCCTGCACGTCGTGATAGTAGAATCTGCATTTTGAGGTGAGAAAATACGCAGACATACTTAGCTCTTCACACACAGAATCAAATTTCCTCGATACAATACACACAATTTTGCATTCACGATGCATTTCTCTACATCATAAACTGGCAGTCCTCTTGCGTTCTAACAAGCAATGTTCAGTCCTAGTCAGTACCAGAGGCTTAAAGTTCAAAACCTTTACCTGCGGTTTTTTATGTGTGTGTGTGTGTGTGTGTGTGTGTGTGTGTGTGTGTGTGTGTGTGTGTCCTGCGGGGGAGTTTAGCGGTCTGCGGGCCGGACGTCCGGCTGTTATTGTGTGTTTATGATGGCGCGAGCCGCTAGTGTGCAGTAAAGCCAGTATAACGCCTGTTATACGGCCCGGCCACCCCACGTCTATCAAGTGGCTACTTCCCAGCCGGAATTTCTCTACAAGACATTGTAGCGTCGCCACCCTAATGAGGCCGCGCTGACGACTGCGAGGGCTTTAATCAGCGCTCATCGGCCGCCATTGCGTCGTCTAAGTGGCATCGCTCAGATTCCACGCAACGCGCGACTGCATTCGCTGTCAAACCCTCTGTCTCAGCACAGGAAACCCAGCGAATTACTCATAGTTTGGTACGAACACGCGTCAGGTCGATACGGAATCATCATCGCAGGACACGAACAGACACTTAGCAACTGAATATTTTCAGCATAGGAACACTCATCTGGAGCTCCCGGCGTTCTATCCGACAAAGTATGCGAGTTCTGACAGAACAGAAAACCTGTGAAAATTTTACACTCGGTATTTATTTCAAACCACTTACTTGTTTCGGTCGTCTTAAGTAAACTTAGAGGCATTTAGCAATTGCGTAATGGGTTGATGGTTGGTAGAATTTCAGCAATACGATTTCAGAATAAGGGAAGCAGGAACAGAAGTGAGTAGGGAAGGCCGAGAAACAAACGTCGAGCTAGGTAATTACCTTGGAAAATGTGAGAAATTTTGTCCACTGTCGGAAGTGTAATTTCTAGAGGCAATCTGGCCGTGGAAGAGGGTTTCGTGGACGGCTGGGAGGTGTGGTTTTGGGAGGGTAACCACAGAATACGCTGAATGAGCAGTGCTGCAAGAGGAGGAACACTGGACGATGTCATCAACAACAAAAAAGTCTTCTCTAGGTAGGAAGATATGGTGATTAAGTAGTGATGATATTATGTAGTTGACAAAATCCTCGAAGGGAGAGAAAAAAGTAAAGCAAAATTAGCTGTGATGAATGACAGCTAGCTCTAAAAGTGTAAAAATGTAAGTTAATGTAGATGAGTAGGAAAAACAAACCTGTGATGTTTGGCTACATCAGTAGTAGCGTCCTGCTTGAAACAGTCAAGTCGTTTAAATAACTGAGCGTAACTTTGCAAACTGGTACGAAATGAAACGAGAATGTGAGAAATGTGGTAGGGAAGCCGAGTCGTCTACTTCGGTTTATTGTGAGAATTGTAGGAAAAATTGGTCCACCTGTAAAGGAGACCGCATATAGGACACTGTTGTGACGTATTCTTGAGTACTGTTCGAGTCTTTGGAATCCGTACCATGTCGCATTGAAGGAAGATATCGAAGCAATTCATAGGTAGGTTGCTAGATTTGTTACCGATAGGTTCGAACAACACGTAAGTGTTACGGAGCTGTTCCAGGAACTCAAATGGGGATCCCTAGAGAGAAGGCGAAGTTTTTTTTTTTTTTTTTCCTCCGAGAAACGTTATTGAGAAAATTCAGAGAATAGGCATTTGATGTTGACTGCCAAACGATTCCACTGTCGCCAACATACACTACGCGTTAAGGACCACGAAGATACAGCAAAAGAAATGACTAGTAACGGTATGGGGTGCCTTCCGCCACGCATCGTACAGTGGCTTCCGGAGTATCTATGTAGATGTTGATCTAGGAAATTACCTGCTGTGCATTCTAAAAGAATTACCATAAACTAACGGACAATCGAACATAAAATTAGCTCTACTTTAAAACTTGCGTCTTTAAACTGCGCCTTCTGTAAACCACAATGCATTTCATTCTTTCAAGACTTTCCAATCTTGACAAAACTGTCATCTGAAACCAATGCCCAGCATTTACTTTAAAACGTCTAACCATTCGCAGCGCTCCCGCCCTTTTGGGGTTTCTAGTTCGGTTTATTCCTTTCAGCACTTGTGTTGCAACAATCTTTCGTCAGATGTTTCGTAGTTACTGTACATACCGCCATTAACAATTTATCCGCACCTGATGGTTTAACTCCGCTAAACTGACACCATGCAATAATGACCTCAACCAGTGACTGGTTATGCATTACAGTACTAGGGTCCTACTCCGACTCGTTTAACATTTTCAGGTAGTTAGAAATCTGTGGTAATAGGCTGGAAAGACGCGCTACCGCTGTGTTTCGATTAAGTGAATGAACTATATCGATTGTGTGTTTTTTCTGTCGTTCGTTAACTGACTTAACTGTTTTCAGGCTTGCCTTTCCAGGAAGTTCCAACTCACTGAAAGTATTTAAAAAATCGTAACTGGCCACTGAAGATGGCATTTCTGACAAAAACATTTTCATCGAACTATCAATAATATTGTGTGTGTTGTTGACAGTGCATCCCCCAAGAGTAACATGAAACGCGCTCTGTTGGCTTACTCGCAATTATTATCGTCCATTTGTCTTGCTACGAAGTGTTTTGTGAGCAACAATACATTTCACGCTACCGGCCTTTTAATGAGGGAACTTTTGACATATGGTATCGAAACCAGAGTCCTGGAAATAACGGCTGATGTTACTCATACAAGTTTCCCGTTGCGAATTCCAATGGATATAAGGTTTTGCAGTCATCCATACGATACTCTTTTTGTGTGAGTCATTAGTTTAGAACGGGCATGGAGTGACGTGGTATCTCGTCGTTGGGCTCAGGAAGGAACTTAACCCTGAGTAAGCAAGGCGTCAACTCTCAAGAGAACGGAACGGAAATCCCCATGCATTAGGATTTAGACCAGGAACGCGACACGGGGCTTTCCCCACCCTGACTCGAGTTGTAAGTAATACGACTTTTTATGGCCAAGACAAATATTCGCTTGTAAGCATTGCTCAAAACTGAAACAGGATTACCAGTTCCAGAGGAAGATGAAGTTCAGTATCTCAAGCGAAACTCTTTGTAGAACCGTTTATATGATATATTCTTAAACCACTTTACTTAGCCGTTTTTATAGGCCTCAGTTGCTTACAAACTACTGCCACCATTCTTGTTTCCTCTTATGCATACATTTTCACAGTTGATCAATAAATCCCTCAATTTCAAATCGACTATTCCTTGATGCCTCAATACGTGTCACATTAACTGATCTATTATTTAAGGCACGTTAATAACAAGTGAGGTGAGATGTGGACACTGCACATAACAGCACAGTGTAATGCCGATTCGGGTAGCATGTAGCCCTGTTTGTGTCTAAACGCTTGCTGAGCTGCCCGGCCCTTCAAAACACAAGATTAACGAGCTCCTAAACCTCTTAAGCCCACCAGAAGAGAGACTCAGCAGCTTCGTGCGATTTGGTGCGTGTGTTTTTGCGGCGGGCGGTATTGATTCGGTGGCGTGCGTCCTAGGAGGACTCATAGCTGGCGAGGAGGTGAACTTAACGAGGACGGGGGGTGGTGGTGGCAGCGCTGGCGCGGCTAGCCGGGATCCATTTCCTTAATTGATGCCCGGCTGGAGCGCCGGCGCTGGCTGGCGATTAGGCGCTGTCCGCACTCCGCCATTGGCCACCGCCTTGCAGCGCCGCCTGGATCAAACACTGCGCCGCGGCCTCCCGCAGAGAAAAACACACAGCGGTGCGCCCATCATCTACTGTCAGACGTCATACAGGCTGATTTACTATTATAGGCACATACGAAAGGGGGCGAGCGAGGAGAGTGAAACTAGCAAATAATCAAAACAAACATAGGTCTGGATACCAATGGTGTCCGGCCGCGGTAGCTGAGTGCTGGCACGGTAGTTCAGCGTGTTCTGTCAGAGGGTTAGCAGCCCTCTGTAATAAAAAAAAACTGAGTTAATCGATCAACAACAAACTTAAACGGATGTCTTACGACGTCCGCCCCGAGCAGATACAACGAACGAAAACGAACAAAATGAGATTTAAAAAAATAAATAAATAAATAAACAAAGTGGTCAGCGCAACAGACTGTCAATCCTAAGGGCCCGGGTTCGATTCCCGGCTAGGTCGAGATTTTCTCCGCTAAGGGACTGCGTGTTGTGTTGTCCTAATCATCATCATTTCATCCCCATCGACGCGCAAGTCGCCGAAATGGCGTCAAATCGAAAGACCTGTACCAGGCGAGCGGTCTACCCGACGGGAGGCCCTCGTCACACGCCATTATTATTATACCAAAGGTTGCGGCATATGCACAAGTTAAATCATGTTAGTGTTACAGCGCATTTGTGGGTCTGTTTAGCTTTAGGGTCTAGCCCTGTTGATAGTGTCGATGGACTTCAGGGTTGTCAATTGACTCGGAACACGTCTGGGATTTCTGAGCGTATATAAGCATCGATTACAAGACGTTCTGGAGCCTGCCTTTACGTGAAGAGTGGCGACGTGGAACAAATGTTTTAATTTGGTTCCGTAAACTTTCCGGTACTCAGTGTCTGGTCTCCAGCCGCAACATATCGTCCTCTGGACACGCATCCATATACATTGGACATATACATTCGTACGATCCAGAATCGATGCGTGGAGCCATCGCCACACGGGTTTGTTACAGCTAGAAAAATATGTAGTGGCAGAACATCGTCTTACTCAAGGACAAAAAATGTTGTAAATGAGACACAAGCCTGATACTGCGTGAAGAGTTTGACAGAGCACTAAAAGACCTAAGCCGAAACAAGACCCCAGGAGTAGACAACATTCCATTAGAACTACTGATAGCCTTGGGAGGGCCAGCACTGACAAAACTCTACCATCTGGTGAGCAAGGTGTTTGAGACAGGCGAAATACCCTCAGACTTCAAGAAGAATGTAATAATTCCAATCCCAAAGTAAGTAGGTGTTGACAGATGTGAAAATTACCGAACTACCAGTTTAATAAGCCACGGCTGCAAAATACTAACACGAATTCTTTACAGACGAATGGAAAAACTGGTAGTAGCCGACCTCGGGGAAGATCAGTTTGGATTCCATAGAAATGATGGAACACGTGAGGCAATAGTGACCCTACGACTAATCTTAGAAGAAAGATTAAGAAAAGGCAAACCTACGTTTCTAGCATTTGTAGACTTAGAGAAAGCTTTTGACAACGTTAACTGCAATACTCTCTTTCAAATTCTGAAGGTGGCAGGGGTAAAATACAGGGAGCGAAAGGCTATTTACAATTTGTACAGAAACCAGATGGCAGCTATAAGAGTCGAGGGGCATGAAAGGGAAGCAGTTGTTGGGAAGGGAGTGAGACAGGGTTGTAGCCTCTCCCCGATGTTATTCAATTTGTATATTGAGCAAACAGTAAAGGAAACAAAAGAAAAATTCGGGGTAGGTATTAAAATCCATGGAGAAGAAAGAAAAACTTTGAGGTTCGCCGATGACACTGTAATTCTGTCAGAGACAGCAAACGACCTGGAAGAACAGTTGAACGGAATGGACAGTGTCTTGGAAGGAGGATATAAGATGAACATCAACAAAAGGAAAACGAGGATAAGGGAATGTAGTCGAATTAAATCGTGTGATGCTGAGTTTATTGGATTAGGAAATGAGATGCTTAAAGTAGTACATGAGTTTTGCTATTTGGGGAGCAAAATAAGTGATGATGGTCGAAGTACAGAGGATATAAAATATAGACTGGCAATGGCAAGGAAAGAGTTTCTAAAGAAGAGAAATTTGTTAACATCGAGTATAGATTTAAGCGTCAGGAAGACGTTTCTGAAAGTATTTGTATGTAGTCTGTAGTAGTATGGAAGTGAAACGTGGACGATAAATAGTTTGGACAAGAAGAGAAGCTTTCGAAATGTGGTGCTACAGAAGAATTCTGAAGATTAGATGGGTAGATCATATAACTAATGATGAAGTGCTGAATAGGATTGGGGAGAAGAGAAGTTTGTGGCACAACTTGACTAGAAGAAGGGATCGGTTGGTAGGACATGTGCTGAGGCATCAAGGGATCACCAGTTTAGTATTGGAGGGCAGGGTAGAGTAGCATAGAGAGCTGCATCAAACCAGTCTCTGGACTGAAGACCACAACAACAACATCCTTTAAGTACGAGTTGGAACCCTGTTTTGTTTGACATTAGAAAACAAGTCTTTGTTTCCGTCATCGAAGCTGACAATCGTTCGTGATACCGACATGTAGTTTCCGCGAGCTTTCACCATTGGTGCGCTGTTGTGCCTTGCGCTAGAGGGCTGTTACGTTCGCGAACGCGCGGCGACCCTACGGTGGGTGTATAACGGAGCTACCACGGCGTGTTTGATTTCAGTTCTGGCGAGTTAGTGCGACGGCTTACTCACCTGAAGATGGCGACCAAGTGGACCGCCGAAGTAGTAGGTCCAGATGAGGATATATTCCGCTGGAGACCCGACGTGAATACTACATTTGCTGTAATGTGTTTGTTTTCAAGTGCGTTTCTGCAGTGTGGGTACCTGAGACTCTGTTATGTTCATATATTCAATCTCAACAGGTCTTACCAACGAAGTCATTGGTTTCCAGACCGTTGCTTATTAAGATTATTTGCTAGTTTCATTGTCTTCTACTCGCCCCCTTCCTTGGTACATACAATAATCGAACACCCTGCATACACGACACTGAATTGGAATTCATTCTGTGAAATCTGCACCATTTTGGGCGAGGAAACTGGAGAGCTTTACGTGTAGTCTACTTACTTAAGTACCACAGAAGACTACTCAGTATTTTCCGGTTGTTTACATATCCCTATACTATATTAGTAAATGAATGGTCATTCCAACCTTTCCAGCTGGTGGAGCCCTTCTTCAGTCGAAAATCCATGACGGACCCCTAGTCAGTCAAGAGCACAATAACTTTAAATTTCATAGCGAAACCCATGGGAGCTGAAAGCTTCTTAATGCAAGTTACATGTTCCCAATGACCCCCCCCCCCAATTATCAATAGTCTTTGGTTTAGAGATGAATGAAAAAAACTTTAAAAGATTGACTTATGAAATAGGTAGTGCACTAACATGGCAAGTTTAACATTTAATGATGCCTGGGGCCGCATACGTGCCAGCGAGCTCTGTGATTGGTCGACAAAGCTCGCTCCGCGCATGCGTAAAAGGTTTCGGCGCATCTGCCGCCGTGAGCCGGCGCACAAACGACCCCCGTATTGTTGCGAAACAGTCGATCAGAGAAGCCGCATTCTTCGGCACTAAACTGTGTATGCGTTCTCACTTAGGAACCGCAAAGGCTGCTTGGGAATGCGACCTGAAGTAAAAGTAGACATGTTTTTCACACGAAAAACAATGGTGATTAATTTGATTTTCACGTTTTTATTCAATAATTTTACTCATTATTTTACACGATTTGGTGAACGGTGGCTGCGGACCCTCTAGAAAGAGCCGGCGGACCCCTAAGGGGTCCGCGGACCACACGTTTGGAAGCCCTGGCTTAGACTGTTCAAATGGCTCTGAGCACTATGGGACTTAAAACTACTTAAACCTAACTAGCTTAAGGACATCACACACATCCACGCCCGAGGCAGGATTCGAACCTGCGACCGAAGCGGTCGCGCGGTTCCAGAGTGCAGCGCCTAGGACCGCTCGGCCACTCCGGCCGGCGGATGCTTTCTTACCGACACGAAATTTTCCAAAATACTAAACCATATATCTAACTTAATTTCGTTGAAACTACCGCAGGCGCTCCGGAATTAGTGCCAGCAAGTCACCACATTCCCACCCCCTACACACAGAGGTGCTTGGGATGTCTTAACCCCATCCCCTTATCACGATGATAATTGTCTGCTAGTACCTAGTCACAAGTGTACCAAGTTTGGTTGAAATTGCTTGAGGCATTCCAAAGCTATGCTTGGACACACACACACACACACACACACACACACACACACACACACACACACACAGACTTCCTGTTATAAGCTGTAAATTCTTCTACAAATCTGCATGTTACTATTAAAAGACAAAGAGTTCGATACACGGGTGCAGATGTATTACAAACATTACAGAGACTGTTAAATAGCTTGTAATATAGCGGAGACCAGGAGTGAGTCCATGAATTCTATTGTTGGTGCTCTACTGAATGGTATTTTCACGGGAATTCATAAAAAATGTATTAAATTGACACATTAGTCGTTTAGTATTGTACAGATGTATGATATGAACTTTATTCTGTTGTACTGTGCTTAAATAAAATGTACACTTGTTAAATTCTTGACTACTATTCTCCGTAAGACTGATAACATTCCCGAATCGCTTCGCGACAGCTGCATTTGCAGCCTGTATGGTTTTGAATACAAAATTTCGATACAGCTATCCAAAAAATAAAAATCAATTTCATCCAATGTTAAACACGGCTGTGAGCCAGCAATCGTATAAGAATATGATTACAACAAGATTTTACTTTAATCTTGTTTCGACATCGACTATAGGTGTCTTCATCAGAAAATAAAAACCAGTTACATGTAGTAAATTTTTATAAGCTTTATGATCTTCTTGTGAAATTATTTTACATGACGAGAGCATTTCGCTTGTAAATTTGTTCATCTGCTACTACATGTAACTGTTTTCGATTTTCTGACGAAGATGCACATACTCGGTGTCGAAACCATTTTGCATTTGTCATGTTAGCACCACGGCGTAGTGATGTTTCGGGGAAACACTGATGTTGATGGAACAGTGTGTGGCTGTGCTATGGACATGGGAGACGGTGAAATGCGAAGGCGCTGAGCTGGCTTCTGGCAGAAGGAAATTCAAGGCCAGCCACTGGGACTGAAAGGCCGAGAACAAGGAGCAGGCAGAGGCCCGGAAGAAGGCACTCAGTGGGTCGGGGGGAGGGGGGGGAGGCGAAGAACACCGTTGTCGACCAAGAGGAACGCGTCCCTAATTGAAAGAAATTAATTTGGCGGCCGGCGGTGGCGGGGCCCGCTCTCTCCTCGCCGTCAGCAGAATTCCATTCCGTGCGCAGCAGCGGCGGCGGCAGCGTCTTAATCAGGCGCGGCGAGGTCAGAGATGAAGCACGTGGCAATTATTATTTGGTGCTGCCTGCTGCCGCCAATCCCTCTTCGTTAGCCGGCGGCCCCGCTGCCCTGCGGCTATCCTCGCACTAATCACCGGCCCTGCCCACCCCTGGCTGTCACCACGCCTGACGTCATCCGCCCCCCCCTCTCCACCCCCGTCAAGCCACTAATTCCGCGACCAACTCGACCCTCCCAGAGTCGTAAGACAACGGATTCCACCCAAGTGACGGTAAGACGTAGAAACGCTGGATCAAAAATACTGAGAGGTATTTGGTATTGTTTTTATCACGCGAGCGTGAATGATTCGACTTCTGTGTGTACGTAATGCGGTGTGTGTGTATGTGTGTGTGTGTGTGTGTAGGTGAGGTTGGGGGAAGGGGTAGCGACGGGGGGGGGGGAAGGTGGGAAGTTATGGGGAAGTAGAGATGGGAAAACTGGCTGCTGAACGAGATTTGGGTAATACGAATAGTAGAGTAATGAGGGGTTCAGTATGGAAACAGTGAGTAATGAAGCCAGTGGGAGAGAAGTGGACAGGGAAAAAGTAAGGGCTACTAGGAAAAGTACAGGAGAGAGGGGTTCAACAAGGGAAAAGAGAGATATGAAATCAATGTGTGAGGAGTGAACAGAGAAGAAGTGACGAGGATAAGGTGGACGACGAAGTTAGGATGAGTGTAAGGAGGGGGGTAGAGAAGAACGGGGGGGGGGGGGGGAGTTATGGGGAAGGAGAGATGGGAAAACTGGTTGGGGAACGAGATGTAAGTAACGTTAGATATTGGGGTAATACGGCTAGTAGAATAATGAGGGTTTCAGCGTGGAAACAGTGAGAAATGAAGCCAGTGAGAGAGAAGTGGACAGGAAAAAGTAAGGGCTAATAGGAAAAGTACAGGAGAGAGGGGTTCAACAAGGGAAAAGAGAGATATGAAATCAATGTGTGAGGAGTGGACAGAGAAGTGAGAGTTGACGACGAAGTTAGGATGAGGACGGACTAAAAAATGATGACAAACTGAAGAGTGGTAAAGAGATGGGGGAGACGTGACTAGAAGAGTTCTGGAGAAACGTGGTAAGAAAATAACGGCGAATGGCTGACAGAGAAGAAGAGAATGAAGAAGAAGAGTGCAGAATGAGAGTGAAAAAAGAGAGGGGAACTGGTTATCACAGTAGTAAATGGAGAATATTTAAAGAAAGGAGATGAAAATGGAAGTGAAGAGATAAAATGAGAACAGCACAGAATGTAGTGCTAAAAGGAGAATGTTGTGTAGAGAGGAGTTACTGCAACAAGTTGAGAGTTCAGGTTGCTATGCGACTACATTTGTTTTATTTATCGTAAGTCACGCCTATAAGGACTCCACTATAACTCAAGTTTTTACAAACACAATGATAAGCCTCAATCAGAATATTACTGTTTATGGTATTTCATAATGATATCGTCACAGTAGTATGTAACTGACACAAACTAATAACAACCAATATCTACACCTGTTCATGAAGTTATGTATACTATCAAATGGCTCTGAGCACTATGGGACTAACTTCTGAGGTCATCAGTACCCTAGAACTTAGAACTACTTAAACCTAACTAACCTAAGGACATCACACACATCCATTCCCGAGGCAGGATTTGAACCTGCGACCGTAGCGTTCGCGCGGTTCCAGACTGTAGCGCCTAGAACCGTTCGGCCACTCCGGCCGGCTATGTATACTATCAACAGGCGCTTGTTAGAAGTGACACCATGCTGAGCCACAGTCAATATACTGTAACTCAACTGTGATTTTCTTGGGAAATAACTACCCGATATGCCCCACTGATATTACGTTTATAAAGCTGGCCATCGTGTTAACTAAATCATCGAATACAGCGCCATCGTAATTACACGTATGAAAGCTGTCTACCTAGCGCGTTGTTTCGTAGAGACGCCAATTTTCCGTCACATGCCTATTCATGTAACTAGAAGATGCTGAAACACATATCAGCTAATGCGGTTTCATGGATGTTAGGTGTATCTGGCGCCATAGCAAACTGGCGGTGTTTATTCCACTTGGTATTTCACTCTGTGGTAGCTAAACGTAGCCTCTAGAAAAGGGAGAAGCTGTTTTGTTTGTTTATTCACCTCAGCACAGCTCGTTTAGTTCTCATTCGGTCATATAAATGTATGTGAGTTAGTGAACGAGAAGACGACAATATTTCAAACACGCCTCCAGTAAATCCAGAGCTCGTAGGGCAGTGGACTAGCGTTACCAATCTAATCTTTTATATAGGAAGTACAGGGCCCAGTGAGTTTAGACAAATGATCCCGTTTACAGTTACACGCAGTCTCCTCTTTTATTAACAGGAAAGTAGCTTTATGTAAATTACTTTTACAAAGAGGCTGCTACGCAGTGTTTTTTTTTTTTTATCATGCAACAGGAAGTAATCAGCGACAAATTTTACACGAGGTATACTTCATGTAACTGAAGCCTACTACACTAGTTTCTGGTGCTGTGGTCTTCAATTAGAGAACTACATACGACCAATA
Source organism: Schistocerca nitens (assembly GCF_023898315.1). NCBI lineage: Eukaryota > Metazoa > Arthropoda > Insecta > Orthoptera > Acrididae > Schistocerca > Schistocerca nitens. The sequence continues at coordinate 186,537,616 of NC_064617.1, read as the reverse complement.
ATTTATCTGAAGGACAGATCTGGGACTTTTACGTTCCCAGTACGACAATAATTCACTCCTAGACTGAGTCAGAACGTTCTTAAAACAGAAACCCACCAAAAAGTGCTATAACAAATGGCACAAAAAGGTCTCATAAAAAAACATAAGAAATTTAAGAGCTAATAAAATAATATGAATCTGCATTCTAGTAGCAAACAGCAGACCTCAAAATCTAACACGAATGAAATCTCGGCAGATGGTAATGTTTAAAAGTGTCACCGCTCTGAAATACGACATCGGCAGGAGGCGTCCATTGTGCGAAGGGACAGCATGATAAGTAATTACATAATTAATGAACATCACTCGACCAGAGGAAATTATTCCTTTCCGTCCTGCATACAGTTCCGGAAATGAATTACACAGGTAACACCAGCTGACACATATCGTGGCGTATTATTCAGGGGTGATATTGCTCCACTAATTCGGATTCCATTAGCGACATTACCACGGTCTTCATACAGAATGGCGTCACGACTTAAGAACTGCACGTAGTTGCTCGAAATGCTCCAAACATTGTCTGGGTGACAAGTGACGCGCTGCCGTGAGACATCAAAGAGGTCGTAATTACGTCAATTATAATTCACTTCGCCTTCGTGTGTCAGTGACACTTTGACATTACTCTGTAGGTTAACATGTTTGTTACTTTTTGCGGAGCAGGTGCCAAACTGATTCCACCTATAAGGTGAATCAGAACTCCATCGACAAATTTCCTGAAGGCCAAAATCGGGAAAAAAGTTTAGTAAACATGGACTCTCAAATGCATATCTTATGAGCTACGAGCATTTGTCCATCTTCGCTGCCGTAAAGCACATCTCTTCCATTGAGCAGGTGGTCACATGTCTTTAGGTATGTGTTTTAGAGCTTATGTTTACTCAACATTGCTGTTGTTGTTGTTTCGGTCCATACTACCTTCTCCCAAAACATGGAAAGCAAGGAGCTTGCAGTAGAAAAGATGTGTTTCACAGTATCCAAGATGAGCAAGTTCTTATAGCTTTTGAAGTATGCATTTTAAAACACATCATTACTACACATTTTTTTTTCCTTTTTTGATCCATACTACCGCCTCCGAAAGTTTGTCGGTGGGGTTTTGGTTCGCCCTGTATAATCCACTTTCCCGCGAGTTTGTGGATATTTACTGCCTGTCTCTCATACTTTGTACCAGTGGCCAACTAATTTTATCACTTCACTGTTCTTATCACTTCATTGTTCTTACTTGTCTTGGGGCTAAAATCAGTTAATGATTATTTCAGTTTGACTACAGAACCGCCTAATGACGTTTCTGATTTTGTCATGGTTTGCACCAGAGATGAAACTTTGAATATGGTAAACGCCAAGGAACTTTGTTGATATGAGCCCAGTTTAAATTGTAGATACGTAATTACTCGTATATGAGTGAGCAGGTCTAATGTTGGAAGGGAGGAAAGGACGTACTCCCTCCCACATGATCTTGGTTAGATGAAGAACTGTGGTATCCAATTTAATTTGTATTATTGTTCGAATTTTACCCGGTTAACATTATTTTAGCAGCAGAGTAAGATTAATGTTAAGTACTGATGATCGAAGTTCCACTTTCAAACTGGGTCCGAGCGAACAGTGGGGTGTACATTTACTATAAGATAGTTCTCACCACGACTGGTGCCTTTAAAATTTATCTACTATGACCCGAGTACAAACACCACTTAATCTAACCATACGATTTTTTGTGAAACTAATGCCTTGTTTCTATGTATGAACACAGAAATGAAAGAATACAGACAAAACAATCAAATTTTGCCACATTTTCCTTGGCAAAAGTCAGCAGGTGCATGCCGTTGGAAAGACCCTAAACTGGAGGAGTTTGTGATACTACGACCTTTTGTGTAGCCGCTACGAAACAATTGATTTCAACACGAAAGAACACGACGCTGAACATGCAAATAGCGTGCAACACACAGAGGGAGAGAATTCGTTTAGAAACATTTTGACAAGGAAGTGGCTAAAGAGGGTAGAGAAAGCTACCACATATCAACCGGAGCACAAGAGATTCCAAATCCGTAACGCCGCTGCTACGGAAATTAGATCGCCGACGTGACGGCAGCGGAGCAACGACTAAAAATCTGTACCTGCTTCTTCGGTACGCCTCCGAGACGAGCGGTAGCACCCGCGATTGTACTCAGCGTCACCCTAAATACCTACATAACACACTAAAATAACTCGTTGTAGGACGCCACATTGTTAATTTCTGTAGCACACTGTGTGAATGCTACTGGACGGCATTCCAGCTTCGTGGACAACGAACTCGTAAAAATATTCGGAGGCGTCCGTCGTGGTTTAAAAGGACAATACGCCATAAATATCGGACTACCATTGTTGTGCAAGCTGGGTCCACCTCGTGGCACCCACATACCCGGCGTCCGGGCCTAACGAATGCTCTCTTCACAGCCATACGTTGAGAAAGCGACCCATAACTACATTCTGATGTCAAGTTCAGCATCTGAAACGTTCGGAATTAAGATGAACATCTGTCTTTCACGGGACTGAAAAATATGAAGCTTTGAGCGAATATTATCCCTTCGATTCCCTCGGCATCTGGAGCTACGTCACAAAACACGATTCAAGTCACTTGATTCTATTCAAGTACCTCTCCCAGCACGTTATATCACAGGAACATTGTGTGTGATAACGTGAAACAACGTAGTAGCTACTCTTTAAAAGCTGAGACTAAATAGACATGCTATAGGTTGATGTTCAGATCTACCTGCTGTTTATTATGATTTGTATTTACTAATAACATAGCACCCCAAATCCACAACTCCCGCGAAGTACTTAGCTTTAAATCGTATGTTTTACAGAGTGGAGGCCCACGGTTCCATGTGTATGTTAAGAGGTGATTTATAAGCTTTCTAAAGGAATAACTAACATGGCAATACTTCATTAAATATGTACGGGAATTGTATATATGTCCTAAGTCCTTTTCTCCCCTCTCTCTGTCCATTTCCCCACCCCACAACCCGCCCCCTCTGTATCCATCTCCCTCTTTCCCCCTCTCCCTGACCATGAGCGTTGTTTACTGATATAGCAAACGAAATCTTCATTGCAAACTGAAGTCGCTTAAAATGGAAGGGCAAATCATTTGAAATCTATGATATAAGGGATATGGGAGACACCTTTCTAGCTGTTGGATCTATGAGCACAGTAACTTCAATGATATTGTTTCACATAGTTTTAATCTACGAAAACGTAGGATTCATATCTTAAGCCATATTCCGTAGTATTATTCTAATTATAAACCAAGAAGCCATAAATACAAAAACAGCACTTAGTTGTGCATACAATCTTTGTTTAAAATTATATGTAAGGAAAAAGGATTGTTTATGGAGAGATAATTTGCCTAACAGTTTAAGTACCCTAATACCGTAGTTAAAACTGAATGCTAGAAAGAAAACGAAACCGTACATTTTCACAGCACAGCATTTTCTTTCTCACAGTCAGTTTTAATACGAAACGTGAACATTACTGTTTACATATAAACTAATGTCCCTCTGAATGTGCGTCGTGTCGAAATCTGAAGTAAATACATCACGAAGCTTTCGAGATTTTTGATAATAACGCCAAAAAACGTCTTATCTTTTATATGAAAGTATAGATAAACTCTCACTTCCAATAACCTTAGTTTATTTCTAGTTTATTTCTGTTCTATACATAACAACACCATATCGATGCAATGTACGTCCCACCCATATCGCTGCCTCAAGAGTGTCAACGTTGCCAGCCTCGTCATACACAAAACCGACGCAGTGGAATCTTGTCAACAAGCACGAATTTGTCGTCTAGCACAGCAACCTGTCGTGCCAGAGCTACTGGCCGAAAACGAACCGTCTTCAGCTGAGGCTTTTGTCCAGGGTTAGTAACGCCATTTCCATGGCGTCAGACAAGCTCTTCGACAGAATTACATGTCTAATGATGTAAATTAAGTGTTGCGTAAATCTAAACTATGATGATGATGAATAAAAAACATAGAACAGTGCCTTCAGATGACAATGGGAGTGTCTCACAAATTACCGATTCTGGCTGCATACAAACTGAGTTCATACTGTTGTAATTGAACGGATCCAAAGGTGTGAAATGGGCAAAAATCACTTAAAAAATTCCAAAATAAAACAGGTTGTTATCGTGGTGTACATCCAACGTTGCTGTTTGATTACGGGATTACGAAACACTAATTAACTTTCAAATATTTTGAAAGTTTTTGCCACCTATTTGTCGCGTTTTAATTAATTAACATCAATCAAAACATCGTATTTTAGTGAAGCTGGTTATTACAAGAGAGGTATTTTGACCTCTTGCTTTGACTGAAATACATAAATTGCTTCAAAAGGCTTTTCTAAAAATGTTGGTAAGCTTTCGTATGAGCTCGTGCCTCTCTGATTTAATCTTCAAAGTTTATTCGCTAGATACATTCAGGAGAAAGCAATTTATCGATTGACTCTTCAAGGAAGTTACACTTTCGATATTTTAACACAACGACACCATGATGCACAACTCCTTTCATGTAGAGTTTGCCGCTTGAGCTGAATGTGCATCTCCGAAACGCTTAATAAACAGACCCGTGACGAAACGCGCTGCTCTTCTTTGTATCTTGTCTGTTTTATCGATCAACCCTATCTGGTACGCGTCCCAGATTGGCGGTCAGTACGTAAGTCAGTAGGACGAGGCTTTCGTAAGATGCCTGCTTCGCTGGTGGACTACACCTCCTGAAGGTGCTTCTAATAACTCTCATTCAGTCCGGAACCACGCGGGTGCTACGGTAGCAGGTTCGAATCGTGCCTCGGGCATGGATGTGTGTGATGTTCATAGGTTAGTTAGGTTTAAGTAGTTCTAAGTCTAGGGGGCTGATGACCTCAGATGTTGAGTCCCATAATGCTTGGAGCAATTTGAATAACTCTCAGTCTTTTTATATTTTCCTACGATTATTTTTATGTGGTCGTTCCACTTAAAATCGCTTTGTACGAATAATCTCATACGCTTGATGGGTGTAGCTGCTTCTGACAACTGTTAAACAATCGTGCAATGATACAATAGCAGGCCTGTCCGCCTACTTACGCGCAAAATGTTAAAGTTGCCTATGTTGAGGTAAAATGCCAGTCTCGATGCTCTGGATGTCTTACTTCATTGCGCCGGCCGGAGTGGCCGTGCGGTTCTAGGAGCTACAGTCTGGAGCCGAGCGACCGCTACGGTCGCAGGTTCGAATCCTACCTCGGGCATGGATGCGTGTGATGTCCTTAGGTTAGTTAGGTTTAATTAGTTCTAAGTTCTAGGCGACTGATGATCTCAGAAGTTAAGTCGCATAGTGTTCAGAGCTATTTTTTTTTCCTTACTTAATTGCGCTTCAATTTTCCAGCGTTGAGACTACTCTGTGTGCAACAGCATCGTTTGTTAACAGCGTCATGGAGCTTCCGACGCTCGTCACTGGATCATTTATATACAGGCTGGTTAAAAAAATAGTGTCGCATATTCACACAAAATTTCCTACAATCGTATGCACAGAAACCAGTACCTGTTGAAATATGGACCAATCTGTACAATGCAATGCTGCATACAGCTACCATACATCCTGACACATCCTTCAAACGTTCTTCGCAGTGAATCGGGTACTCTTCTCAGATACACCTGACTCCATTCGGATTGTGTCACATGAACTGGTCATAAGCTCCTGTTGATGTCTGCACACTGTCACAACGAATAACAACAGAACTACTGACTCACGGCAAGAGCAACATCATAAACTGAAGCTGTAATTCTTGCGGAAAGACAACTACTGTGGTTTACGAACGACAGGGCACCACCCCAGTTTATACGATCCTACGAAACGATGACACAGTATTCATATGCCATGTATTGGTCAATGAGTTCCGGTAGCATGACTTGCCGTTCAGTTGAGCTGATTCCGTTGGGTTTCTGGCTATGGGGACATTTAAAGACATTAGTGTATCCTCAACTCATCGACAGTGTGCAGACGTTACAGGACTGTGTGGCTAATGACGCTAAGCGAGGGTGCAGGTGTATTTGAAAGAAGGCGTGATTCACTATGAAGTAACACCGAACAATGTGTCACGATGCGTGGTAATCACAGGTAGCGCAGCATACAGTGTCTAAATGCCTCACATCCATAATTGATCAAGGATTTTCGTGTGCCCACACATGTATATTGCGGCAATTAACTATGTCATCTTTTCTGAAGCTTGCCTACCCCATCGAGTACTACAAATCACGAACCACAAGCAAACTGGGCCGTTTCTTAATATATACTGGTTCCGGACGTACACTACTAGCCATTAAAATTGCTACACCAAGAAGAAATGCAGATGATAAACGGGTATTCACTAGACAAATATACTGGGACTGACATGTGATTACATTTTCATGCAATTTGGGTGCATAGATCCTGAGAAATCAGTACCCAGAACAACCACCTCTGGCCGCAATAAAGGCCTTGATACGCCTGGGCATTGAGTCAAACACAGCTTGGATGGCGTGTACAGGTACAGCTACCCATGCAGGTTCAACACGATACCACGGTTCATCAAGACTAGTGACTGGCGTATTGTGACGAGCCAGTTACTCGGCCACCATTAACCAGACGTTTTCAATTGGCGAGAGATCTGGAGAATGTGCTGGCCAGGGCAGCAGTCCAACATTTTCTGTATCCAGAAAGGCCCGTACAGGACCTGCAACATACGGTCGTTCATTATCCTGCTGAAATGTAGGGTTTCGCAGGGATCGAATGAAGGGTAGAGCCGCGGGTCGTGACACATCTGAAATGGAACGTCCACTGTTCAAAGTGCCGTCAATGCGAACAGGAGGTGACCGAGACATGTAAGCAATGGCACCCCATACCATCACGCCGGGTGATATGCCACCAGTATGGTGATGACGAAAACACGCTTCCAACGTGCGTTCACCGCTATGTCGCCAAACACGGATGCGACCATCATGATGCTGTAAACAGAACCTGGATTTATCCGAAAAAATGATGTTTTGCCATTCGTGCACCCAGGTTCGTCGTTGACTACACCATCGCAGGCGCTCCTGTCTGTGATGCAGCGTCAAGGGTAACCGCAACCATGGGCTCCGAGCTGATAGTCCATACTGCTGCAAACGTCGTCGATCTGTTCGTGCAAATGGTTGTTGTCTTGCAAACGTCCCCATCTGTTGACTCAGGGATCGAGACGTGGCTGCACGATCCGTTACAGCCATGCGAATAAGAAGCCTGTCATCACGACTGCTAGTGATACGAGGCCGTTTGGATCCAGCACGGCATTCCGTATTACGCTGCTGAACCCACCGATTCCATATTCTGCTAAGAGTCATTGGATCTCGATCAACGCGAGCAGCAATGTCGCGATACGATAAACCGCAACCGCGATAGGCTACAATCCGACCTTTATCAAAGTCGGAAACGTGATGGTGGGCATTTCCCCTCCTTACACGAGGCATCACAACGTTTCACCGGGCAAGGCCGGTGAACTGCTGTTTGCGTATGAGAAATCGGTTGGAAACTTTCCTCATGCGAGAACGTTGTAGGTGTCGCCACCGGCGCCAACCTTGTGTGAATGCTCTGAGAAGCTAATCATTTGCATATCAGAGCATCTTCTTCCTGTCGGTTAAATTTCGCGTCTGTAGCACGTCATCTTCGTGGTATAGCTATTCTAATGTCCAGTAGTGTATTTTGGAGTGTGACCAGTGCTACCTCCCGTAGTATTACGTGACACTTTTATTAATACCCTCTATAAAATGAATAATATACTACACACGCACGCCATTGCGAGTCACCTTGTCCTTGTATTTGCTAGCGGCTGGCGCGACACGTGAGGCGCGAGCGCTACCTGGATCCACGTGTAGCGCCTGCGCGCCCCCGCTGCCGCGGCCGCTGCTGCTCAGTCCCCACGGCACGTACGTTCCTCTCCAGCCGTCCTCGTCCCTTCCCTTCCCTCCCTCCCTTTCTTTAACGCCTAACTGTTTTCTTTCTTCACTGAGCACAAACAACACAATTGCTTCTTCCTCCAGGTCCGCCTCTTATCGCGGCCAATTTGCTCGGCTGTCCCACGCAGGCGGCGGGCTGTGGGCCTTTTAAACGGTCCACCTCACCAATAGCGCGCAGCCGCCGCATTTACATCGAGGTGCTCGTCCGTTAGTGTAGGCTGCTGAGACCTAGGCCCGATCACCTGCCACCAACCAGCCACCACTAACATATCCTCCCCCACTATCGAAAAGCAACTGTCGTTCAACCAGGCTGGATAATCATCCTGTAAGCCGAAGGTATTGTATGCAAGATACGGTAATATCCCACTTCCTGTCCGTGTTTGGATGCTCTTTCTGTCCATAGCCGTTTAGGTTTTCTGGTGAAGTACCGAGACTTCTGACTTGATGCGAACCGCTACGAATTCCCCTCCTGCATCAGAGTAGCAACTGCAACCTACATCCTCAATTATACGCTGGATGTATTCCAATGTCTGTCTTCCTCGACCGCTTTTACCCTCTTCTGTTCCACCTAGAGCCGTGGAAGTTATTCCCTGATGTCTTAACAGATGTCTAATCACACTCTCCCTTCTTCTTGTCAGTGTTTTGCATATAACCCTTACATCGCCGATTCTGCCGAGAGCCTCGTCATTCCCTACCTCATCAGTCCATCTAATTTTCAACATTCTTCTGTAGCACCACATCTCAAATGCTTATGTTGTTGATAATTCTTCCGGGTTGTATGGCCGTGGTCCATGGAATTCTTCTATTCCTAACGTTTCGTCCAATACTACGCTGGACATCCGCAGAGGTATGGCTGGTCCTGCTGAGTCAGCAGGACTCAGCAGGACCAGCCATACCTCTGAGGATGTCCAACGTAGTATTGGACGAAACGTTAGGACTAAAAGAATTCAATGGACCACGGCCATATAACCCGGAAGAATTATCAACAACTGTACCATCCGGTCGTGAAAGCCTTCACTGTATGATCAAACGCTTCTCTTCCTCTTTTCCCATAGTCCATGTTTCGCTACGATGCAATGTTGTGGTGTTCTCTTCTCAGAAATTTCTTCCTCAAATCATAGACTGTGTCGGATTTTAGGAGACTTCTATTGGCCAGGAGTGCCCTGTTTGCTAGTGCTAGTCTCCTTTTTACGTCCTTTTGTTGTCTAGGTAGCAGAATTCCTTAACTTCGTCTACTTCATGATCCACAATTCTGAAATTCAGTTTCCCACTTCCTCACTTCTGCTACGTCTCATTACATTTGTCTTTCTTCGATTTACTGTACTCATTAGACTAATGACATCATTCCATTCCGCACAGATCGTACTACTTCTTAACTTCCACTCAGGATAGCAATGGCATCAGCGAATCTTACCACTAATATCCTTTCATCCTCAATGCTCCTTTCCTACAGCCAAAGTGATCGTCAGCTAACAGACCGTCAATTTTCTTTTCAGTTCTTCTTTCTTTGTCAAGCAGCTTGGGTGTACGAGCTGTTAAGCCGATCCGGCCGATGTGGCCGAACGGTTCTAGCCACTTCAGTCTGGAACCGCGCGACCACTCCGGTCGCAGGTTCGAATCCTGCCTCGGGCATGGATGTGTCTGATGTCCTGTCCGTAGGATAGTTAGGTTTAAGTAGTTCTAAGTTGTAGGGGACTGAGGACCTCAGATGTTAAGCCCCATAGTGCTCAGAGCCATTTGAACCATTTTTGTTAAACCGATAGTACAATAAGTATTGCACTTGTCGGTTCTTGCTACAATATATTCGGAATTGGGTGGATGATCTCTCTTCTTCCTTTGTCAAGCAACTTGGATGCATAAGCTGTTAAGCCATGGTGCGATAATTATCGTTCATGTCGGCTCTTGGTACAATACATTCGGAATTGTATGGATGATGTAGCTCCGCAAGTCTGACGCTATATGGCAAGTCTCACACATTCTTTACAACTACGCGAATAGTCATATTGTTGCCTCTTCCTCGATTATTTAAGAAAGTCCGATGGAATGTTAGCTATCTCCTCTGACTTATTCGGTCGTAAGTCGTCGAAGACTCTTCTACATTCTGATTCTCATAATGGAACCCCTTTCTGTTCCCTGTCTACTCCTATGATGTCGTTAGACAAGACCTCCCCCTCACAGAGGCTTCAATGTACTCTTTCCACCCCTGCATTTAACAGTGAAATTTCCATCGCTCTTAGTTTCACCGAAGGTAGTTTTGACTTTTCTGTAAGCTGAGTCAGTCCTTCCGACAACTGTTTCTTTCTCGATTTCTTAAAATTTTTCATCCAGCCATTTTGCCCTAGCTTGCCTTCGCTTCCGATTTACTTCGTTCCTAAGTAACTTGTATTTCTGTTTTCATGAATTTACCTGCATATTTTTTAACTGCCTTTATTCCATTCCACTATGAGTTGGGCGCTCAAGTAATGTAATAGACAGCAGGAAAGCAATGAGCGCTAGTAGTTGGGCCCTGACAGTGTAACATCAGTGCGAAATTTGTAATTTCTTGATGCGGTTAGTTAGTTACATGTTCCATGGATCAATTTGCACGATAGATCGTAATGATGTGGAACGAATTATTTGACATTCACATCGCAAATTAATTTGTATGTATGGTTACATTCTGAACTTTGTTTTCCAGAAAGAAAACAAGATATATAGATGTGAGTTAGAAATTCCTACACACCACCTTTTACACATTACAGTAATACAGTAACAAACTCTTTTACGGAATAGAAAGAGTAGTATGTCATTTTTTACCTTCTGGTAACCGTAATTATGTAACTCATTACAGCTTTTGAACTGTAGTGAATTATTTACAACAAGCTTCATGAGGGAATAAATATACTGCGAAGCTGTAGTCGGAATCCCAAACTACTTGAACAAATGTCTACAAGAAGATCGTGGGTGAGACTCTCATATTATTCTTAGAGCTGCTGTTACTCGCGGGCAAGCTACCTTTTTCTTCTCAAGGGTGACTTTTTGGTATGGGATTAAACTAACTACCATGACCACTTAATGTGATGACATATAGGAAAAGTCAGTACAGTATACCGTCTACTATAATGGAAAAGATCTAAATAAATGTAACAGTGTGTGAATAAAGTACATGATCGTATCATCATTCTTAATGGATACCAAATAAAACAATAATGTCAGCCAGTCTACACAATTAGTGCAACGCACACAATGAAGGATTCTGCAGATTCTTTCGATAAACACTAGATCTTTATTAATTATAGCCAAGCAAAGAGCAAAGTCGACCTGTCAAGTCCATTCAGTTAATTATCAGCTTGATCTGGCATGTTGTCCTCATAAATTCTGTAGCTAATTAAATGCTGCGACTTACTGCTGCTCGGTAATTCAGTGTTTAAGTGGCAGATTACGGATCCAAAGGTCTAAAGTCCGATCCTCAGGCAGCCGTAGGATTTTTATCTGTCACCGCTTGTCACTTCTTTCACCTCTGGCAGTATAGGATTATATGAAAAATGCCGAGTTTCACTTGGTTCGCATTTCATGTCGAACTGTAGGTTCTGCTATAACTCGATGGGTAAGTCAATTCAGAGGCTTGAAGAAGTAAACGGCGTATCGCCTCCAATGGACCCCACGTCTATAGTCCGCACAACGATGGAAACGCCCTGAGAGCTACAGCAGGCTTAATGCGACAGCTCCGCTCGTCTGACTTGGCCTCCACGTTACGCGATTTTGTATACGTCTCCATAGCAACACCTGTGAAAGCACTATGTTGTTCAGCGCCGGCCTATGTAGCCGAGCGGTTCTAGGCGCTTCAAAAATGGGTTCAAATGGCTCTGAGCACTATGGGACTCAACTGCTGTGGTCATTAGTCCCCTAGAACTTAGAACTACTTAAACCTAACTAACCTAAGGACATCATACACATCCATGCCCGAGGCAGGATTCGAACCTGCGACCGCAGCGGTCGCGCGGCTCCGGACTGAGCGCCTAGAACCGCTAGACCAACGCGGCCGGCTCTAGGCGCTTCAGTCCGGAACCGCGCTGCTGCTGCGGTCGCAGGTTCGAATCCTGCCTCGGGCACGGATGTGTGTGATGTCCATTGGTTATTTAGGTTTAAGTAGTAGGAAGTCTAGGGGACTGATGACCTCAGATGTTAAGTCCAATAGTCCTTAGAGCCATTTGAACCATTTGTTGTTCAGCCAACCTCCAACTTTACCTTATCCTTCAGTAATGCCTTAGCTTATTTTGTTACTGTCTGGCTAACAAGGAGTGTTCTCCAGGGATAATATAGACTTTTTGCAATTACCTATGCAGTGGTATCAGAGTATTACACCATACAGCCATTCACTCGAGTGGAACTTTGTTTCACAATTTCGTGTGATTCACAAGAGCCTTCAAAACATGACTGCTTCTTTAAAAAAAGGCACCATAGTGTAGCGATTAAGCTACGTGGCAGGTATATTGAAGGTTGCGGGTTTGAATCCCGTCGGATGGAATCTACTTACATATTCAAGGAAAAACCAGCTATCATTATATTTATTCGGTTAATTTGGTAAAACACAATTTTGTTCATTTCAAATCGTTTGCCGTGTCATTTGAATCGTCGTATTAATGTTTTTATTTGTTATCGTTTATTTACTTCGTGTCATTTATTTGTTTTCAGTTGGAGTCCCCCCCTTGTCCACGGGATTTTAAATTTTTTATTTATCTGTCACTAAATTTAAATGTTTCAAACACACATAAAAATAAAACGCGCTATATTCTATTTGTATTGGTTGCGTCAATGGTGACAAATTTATTTTTAGTTGTAAGATGTACGTTTTTTTTTTGCGCGGTAATCCTCAAACATTTAAAACATAAATTCTTCTTGCATCATGGACAAAATAATACAGATTAAAATTTAAAAGAAATAAGTTTTTACAAGTAAAACAAAATTCAAGCAAAATGGGTAATAGATATAAAGACTGCAATAACGTGGATGAAAATATGAAACGACGAAAACGAAGAAAGAAAATCCAAGTAAATATACAGTAGAAAATTTTTTAAACCATTTGAACAAAGGTTCCGAATGAAAAACACTACATGAAAGCAAAAAATGGAGGAAATACGACGATTAAAATGACACGACTAAGGATAAGAAATGGAAAAAAAAATGTTTAAGCCAATTGAGTCAAGAAAAATAACAATAATAGTTGTCACTTCGATAAATATGTAAGAAAGGTAGACCTTCAAGTCCACAAAGTTCAGCATATCAGCTGAATAACTTAACTCTTTGGTGCATATGAACTCTACATTGGACAGCTGTTAATGTCTCTTCTTTGGCCTTTTCAGTCTTACCTGAGGTAGCATGTGTGCGCATTACAGAGCACCACTGGGTAGTGCTCACTCGAGTGGACTGATTCAAAACACCAAACATGCTACATTAAGAGCCGTCCGCTGCAGAAGACCTGCTGTAACGGAACCTATTAAAAGCTTTACTTTACCGAAGTATGCGATTCCCTCATAATTCAACCAGTTTAATGAGTATTTATGATTATAGAAAAGTTATTATGTATGTTAACAATGATTGCATAAAATGTCTGCATAAACAGTCAACCCATCAAATTATACTAAATAACTGACCCGCACAAAAGTTAATATCTCTTGATCACTGATACAGCAAATGTCATCATGTAAAGACACTAAGTTCATCTTAAATAATTAATATGAAGTTCGAAAAACAGTGGCCAACTTACGTATTTTGGATCTCCTTAAATAAAAATCACCCAGCGAAACCTATTTGTTCACTAGGACCGTTTTCACTCAGTATTCACGTAAACACTCCTATTTTAGACGAAAACCAATGTAATTCTTAATAATTCATGTTATTTACTTATTTATGCAAATTAGAGAAGTCAATTGACAAACTTTTAATAAACGGTCTTTTTGTAACAAAGAATTATTCTGTCAAGTCAACAAATCTGTCATTTTAATAACCTGTTAAATTATGTCAGTCGACATAAATTAATAACTATTCTGCACAAATTATGATAACTGATGTACATGTGACTTATAAACTATATCTCTTTTTAGTAGTTCTTTGACAAGGGTATAAATACAAGCAGCAAGAAGGGTCGGGAGCGGAGTCTGAATGTCACTTTGGTAAAGTGTATGTGTGTTATTATTCGAGGTGGATAAACATTGCAAAGAACATGTAAAAGAAGTGCTACTTTGTGTTGTGTCATTGTCTTTGTTGGACAGTGGAATTAAGATGGCCACCAGAGTAATAAATATTTGAAGTTTAAATATTTGTTTCTTTCGCTCATTATTTATCATCAAAAGCACATCAAAAACACGGGACATCATCTTTTTACCCCTAGACAACCAGATTTAGAGCCAGCATTAGCATCGAGACACAGCAGCGATCCAGCAAGCAGCAGCGATTACCACAATGCATTTTAATGGCGCCAACCTAACATCAAGTGCTAACAAGCTCCGTAAGTGGGAGTGAAATAGTGCGATTATAGCAATATCTACGACTAGGCGACCACTATACTGTGTACCACAGAGGTAACCAACCGCTACGCTAAGGCGTCGTTTTTAAATCTGTGCTGTTTTCAAGCATCTGGTATATCACAAGACATTCTGAAATTTTGCTTCGCCCACCAGGAGGAATGGCTGCAGGGTGTGTGATAACTGGTCCCCTAACTTACTCCACAGTTTAGGTGGTTAGAAAGGGTCGATCCGACCCTTAGGGATCTGTCCTTGTAAGAAGACATAGTCTTTTAACCCCACGGACAGCAATGTAAGTTAAGCAAGGGTAAAATACCTCGTCAATTCGGTCTGATTGCGAATCTAGGCTCACCCAGCATTTCTCGTGGGTACGTTTCCCTCTAGCAGGGTCCGGGTAGAGGAAAGCGCTGTTACGGTTTGCTGCTGACGAGTGACTGTGGGCGGTGTTTCGCGGCCATCGGATACCGGCGCACAGGCCGGTATTTTTCCGGCCAGACGGGGAGTTTGCATCTCCGGCGTCTGCGGCCCAACCGGGCCCGCTGCGGCGCGCTCCGCTCGGGATTTAATGAGTCCTCGTCTGCGCTCAAGGATCCTCTCCGTCGGCTGCTACATTATTCACTAGTCGGGCCGGCAATAGACGCGGGGGAAGACGCGCCGGCCGGCCTTGCCGACGTCTCGCGTCGCTTCCTCGGACGGCGGCCGCCCCTTCGCAGAATTCATTTGCAGCGCTTTTTGTGGATTCCCGCACCGTTGTTAATTGGCATCGCGACAACGTCCACTGTGCTACGGTGGCGCGCTGCGCAGAAAACACTGCGTGGATCTACAAATACATCTTCAGCTCCTTCGGCTTCAAACGCGACAATTTCCACTCAGCCTCCTCAGCTTAAGCGTGAACGTATGTTCGACCGTAAAATAATTTCTAGTGAACTCAACAACAAAGCCCGTCGACTGTCATCTAAACTGTGTATTTTATTCGCAACCTACAGGATGTATTGATAGGATTAATCCGATTATTCCTCAAGACTCTACATGTGCTGTGCGTGTCCTCCAAAGATACGCGACAGTCATACACAGAAGAGAGCGGACTACCTTGAACTCATGTACATCTGAATTAAGGTTAGCTTCTACAGTGGCTGCTACATGGCAAGGACTTTATACGCATCCGCCACACGCCATTCAAATAATTCCCAAGTGGGCATGTATCCGTCAAACGTGAGGAGGAGGTGGTTAGAGTTTACTGTCCCGTCGACAACGAGGTCATTAGAGACGGAGCAGAAGCTAGGGTTAGGGAAGAATGGGGAAGGAAATCGGCCGCGTCCTTTCAAACGAACTATCCCGCAATTTGCCTGAAGCGATGTAGGGAAATCACGCAAAACCTCAAATCAGGATGGCCGGACGCGGCTTTGATCCGTCGTCCTCCCGAATGTGCTAACCACTGCACAACCTCGCTCGGTCCCGACAAACGTGAACATAAGTGGACACAGGGCTGATATTAGTATCACCAGCTGTATCAACACAGCATCAACAGCACCACCAGAAAGCTGCAGGCCGTGTTTATAGTTGCACTGCGCAAAATAATTAAAAGTAACTTCTTTGAAACCTCGTCGTTTTCCCCCACTTTGAAACCTCGTCGTTTTCCCCCACTGCGACTCAGAAGTTTGAAATTTGACTCAAAGGTGCTTACAGCCCTCCTCTGTAATTGTGCAAAAGTGTGACACTCTGCGACGTCACATTCGGGTTTGGCGATGCTTCAGATAGTCGCAGCCGCGCGGTCTGAGGCGCCTTGGCCGGCCGCGGTGGTCTAGCGGTTCTAGGCGCTCAGTCAGGAACCGCGCGACTGCAACGGTCGCAGGTTCGAATCCTGCCTCGGGCATGGATGTGTGTGATGTCCTTAGGTTAATTAGGTTTAGGTAGTTCTAAGTTCTAGGGGACTTATGACCACAGATGTTGAGTCCCATAGTGCTCAGAGCCATTTGAACCATTTGAGGCGCCTTGAGCCGGTCGGAATGGCCGAGCGGTTCTATGCGCTACAGTCTGGAACCGCGCGACCGCTACGGTCGCAGGTTCGAATCCTGCCTCGTGCATGGATGTGTGTGATGTCTTTAGGTTAGTTAGGTTTAAGTAGTTCTAAGTTCTAGGGGAGTGATGGCCTCAGAAATAAAAACCCATAGTGCTCAGAGCCATTTGAACCATTTTTTAGACGTCTTGTCCTCGCGGCTCTCCCTCCCCCCCCCACCCCCCAATCGGAGGTTCGAGTCCTCCCTCGGGCGCGCGCGCGCGCGTTTGCGTGTGTGTGTGTGTGTGTGTGTGTGTGTGTGTGTGTGTGTGTGTGTGTGTGTGTGTGTGTGTGTGTGTGTGTCGTCCTTAGCGTAAGTTTAGTTTAAGTTAGATTCAGTAGTGTGTAAGCTTAGGGACCGATGACCTCAGCAGTTTGGTTCCACAGGAACTTACCACAAATTTCCCTGCGTTGTCCGCGACGAGTGGTAATTCCTGATATTTAGTATTCTGGGCACCATCTTTACACTGTGTACCTCGGAATACTGTATTCCCTAACGATTTCCGAAACGGGATGTCCCATGCGTCAAGCTCCAACTACCAGTCCACGTTCAGAGTCTGTTAATTTCCGTCGTGGGGTCATAATCACGTCGGACACATTTTCACATGAATGACCTGAGTACAAATGACAGCTCCAGCTATGCATTGCCGTTTTATACCTTATGCACGCGATACTACCGCAATCTGTAGAGGTGAATATCGCTATCCAATGAGTTTTATCACCTGAGTGTCCGCCCCCGGTAACTGAGTGCTGCGCGAGAGAATGTCAATCCCAACGGCCCGGGCTCGATTCCCGTCTGGGTCGGAGATTTTCAGGGACTGGGTGTTGCGCTGTCCTAATCATCATCATTTCATCCCCGTCGACACGCAAGTGAAGTGGCCGAGCGGTTCTAGGCGCTACAGTCTGGAACCGCGCGACCGCTACGGTCGCAGGTTCGAATCCTTCCTCGGGCATGGATGTGTGTGATGTCCTTAGGTTAGTTAGGTTTAAGTAGTTCTAAGTTCTAGGGAACTGATGACCTCAGTAGTTAAGTCCCATAGTGCTCAGAGCCATTTGAACCATTTTTGACGCGCAAGTCGCCGAAGTGGCGTCAAATCGAAAGACTTGCACCCGGCGAACGGTCTACCCGACGGGAGGCCCTAGTTACACGACATTTACATCTACATCGATACTCTGAAAATCACATTTAAGTGCCTGGCACAGGGTTCATCGAACCACCTTCACAATTCTCTATTATTCTAATCTCGTATACCGCGCGGAAAGAATGAACACCTATATCTTTCCGTACGAGCTCTCATTTCCCTTATTTTATCGTGGTGATCGTTCCGCCCTATGTAGGTCGGCGTCAACAAAATATTTTCGCATTTGGAGGAGAAAGTTGGTGACTGGAATTTCGTAAGAAGATTCCGTCGCAACACAAAATGCCTTTCTTTTAATGATTTCCAGCCGAAATCCTGTATCATTTCTGTGACACTGTCTCCCATATTTCGCGATAATCCAAAACGTGCTGCCTTTCTTCAAACTTTTTCGATGTACTCCGTCAGTCCTACCTGGTAAGGATGCCACACCACGCAGCACAGCAGTATTCTAAAAGAGGGCGAACTAGCGTAGTGTAGGCAGTCTCCTTAGTAGGTCTGTTACATTTTCTAAGTGTCCTGCCAATAAAACGCAACCTTTCGTTAGCCTTCCCCACAACATTTTCTATCTGTTACTTCCCATTTAAGTTGTTCGTAATTGTAATACCTGGGTATTTAGTTGAATTTACGGCTTTTAGATTAGACTGATTTATCGTGTAACCGAACTTTAACGAGTTCCTTTGAGCACTCATGTGGATGACCTCACACTTTTCGTTATTTAGCGTCAACTGCCACTTTTCGCACCATTCAGATATTTGTTTCTAAATCGTTTTGCAGTTTGTTTTGATCTTCTGATGACTTTATTAGTCGATAAACCACAGCGTCATCTGCAAACAACCGACGACGGCTGCTCACATTGACTCCCAAATCGTTTATATAGACAAGGAACAGCAAAGGGTCTATAATACTACTTTGGGGAACGCCTGAAATCACTTCTGTTTTACTCGATGACTTTCCGTCAATTACCGAGTGTATCTAGTTTGCGGCCTATGTCTAGACTTTTTATCTTCTAGTATCGTGTACTTTGAACTGTATGCGTCTATGCCATTAATTATGATACCTTGTCAGCCCGGGCAGACAGTAGCTGATTTTGTTTTTTTGCTTGTGATGACGCTTGCGGAGTCAGCTATCGAAAGGTCGGGTGATTTCTTCTACGAGGTACATTCAAGTTCTAAGGCCTCCATTTTTTTTCTAATGAACTACTCACCCGAAATCGATGAAACTGGCGTTACTTCTCGACGTAATCGCCCTGCAGCCGTACACATTTTTCACAACGCTGACGCCATGATTCCATGGCAGCGGCGAATGCTTCTTTAGGAGTCTGTTTTGACCACTGGAAAATCGCTGAGGCAATAGCAGCACGGCTGGTGAATGTGCGGCCACGGAGAGTGTCTTTCATGGTTGGAAAAAGCCAAAAGTCACTAGGAGCCAGGTCAGGTGAGTAGGGAGCATGAGGAATCACTTCAAAGTTGTTATCACGAAGAAACTGTTGCGTAACGTTAGCTGGATGTGCGGGTGCGTTGTCTTGGTGAAAGAGCACACGCGCAGCTCTTCCCGGACGTTTTTGTTGCAGTGCAGGAAGGAATTTGTTCTTCAAAACATTTTCGTAGGATGCACCTGTTACTGTAGTGCCCTTTGGAACGCAATGGGTAAGGATTACGCCCTCGCTGTCCCAGAACATGGACACCATCATTTTTTCAGCACTGGCGGTTACCCGAAATTTTTTGGTGGCGGTGAATCTGTGTGCTTCCATTGAGCTGACTGGCGCTTTGTTTCTGGATTGAAAAATGGCATCCACGTCTCATCCATTGTCACAACCGACGAAACAAAAGTCCCATTCATGCTGTCGTTGCGCGTCAACATTGCTTGGCAACATGCCACACGGGCAGCCGTGTGGTCGTCCGTCAGCATTCGTGGCACCCACCTGGATGACACTTTTCGCATTTTCAGGTCGTCATGCAGGATTGTGTGCACAGAACCCACAGAAATGCCAACTCTGGAGGCGATCTGTTCAACAGTCATTCGGCGATCCCCCAAAACAATTCTCTCCACTTTCTCGACCATGTCGTCAGACCGGCTTGTGCGAGCCCAAGGTTGTTTCGGTTTGTTGTCACACGATGTTCTGCCTTCGTTAAACTGTCACACCCACGAACGCACTTTCGACACATCCATAACTCCATCACCACATGTCTCCTTCAACTGTCGATGAATTTCAATTGGTTTCACATCACACAAGTTCAGAAAACGAATGATTGCACGCTGTTCAAGTAAGGAAAACGTCGCCATTTTAAGTATTTAAAACAGTTCTCATTCTCGCCGCTGGCGGTAAAATTCCATCTGCCGTACGGTGCTGCCATCTCTGGGACGTATTGACAATGAACGCGGCCTCATTTTAAAACAATGCGCATGTTTCTATCTCTTTCCAGTCCGGAGGAAAAAAAAAAAAGGAGGCCTTAGAACTTGAATGCACCTCGGAAGTAATGCGGCTTATAAACGGAGAAGGTTTTATTGAGTTCTTAATGCTGACGAAATAAAAATAGTCGTCTTGGAGTTGCTCGTGTTTTTCCGCACGCCGCCATGTCTTGGGTCGGCTGCGGGCCTCCGCGTAATCACGGCGACTCTGCAGGGCCGGCAGGAGCAGCGGCCGGCCGGAAATGTGGCCGCGGCTGGCCACCGTCCCCACAGCTGCGGAAATTGACCGCAGATCGCAAGGAGATGGCGTTACGGAACACCCATTACGCTGCTTAGTTTGCGGCACAAATCGTTTAGCGCGGCATTACTCCAGACGACGTTCTGCACGCTCCCCTCGAGAGACGACGCTTGTCGAATACCTCAACAGCGATCGGGATCGCACGAAAAACCGACAACGCCTACAATGTTTACTGCTCACAATCACACCTTTGCAATTATCTCGCAAGCGGCTGTCTTTTCGGTAACAGGTGTAATTACTGTCACAGACTGTGGTACGGGCTCTGTAAATGTGTACAAGAAGGGTGAGAATTTTACCAGTGGCGACTCGTTAGTAAATTAGCGACCGGACGAACTTCGAGCGCAGGCACGACAACAATGCGCCGGTGACAGGGGCGGCGTGACAGTCCGGCTGATGAATAACTAACTAATGCGGCCGTTTTAATCGCGTCGCTATCAACCGCCCGACACGCTGTAATTGCCGCTATCGCCGCTAATGATCGCCGCTGCCGGTTGTAATTTACCTCATCCGCGGATTAGCTTAAGGGCGAGTCGTGTTCGCCGCGCCGCTACACCGTCCCGTATTTGTACCGGCCTTATCTTTCACTCGATTTCGGCGACACGCGACGCCGGAACACCTACGGTGCGACCACTTAACTCCGACATACGCAACTTGCGACAACGTAATACTGTGGAACCACGTACACGATATGCGTGTTAAGAGTGAAGCATGGACACGAGAATGCTAACTCTCGGTTCAGCCGTTTGAAGAAGCGGCGAAAAACAAAGTCAAGTTTTGACCTTAGTTCGGGATATACTCATTTGTATTTTTTTTCCCTCCTCCACTGCTCTTTAATGTTTTCACCGTGTCTCTCTATTCTTCCTTCAAACCACTTCAGGACAGTAACTTTTAATCCGTCTTGATTGCAAAATGTTTATTCATATGACCGGTTTCGGTTCCTTTAGAACCATCTTCAGATCTGTAACGATAATGAGACTAATATACTATTTCACGAATGCAAGCCTTTTTCATCCTATCTAATCAACATCAAATGTACCAGATTGGATGAAAAAGGCTTGCATTCGTGAAATAGGAAATTAGTATAATTATCGTTACAGATCTGAAGATGGTTCTAAAGGAACCGAAACCGGTCATATGAATAATCATTATTTTATACTTTCCTTTTGAGAGCGTCTCTTTCTGCTACTCCTCCTGCTTTCATGTTCTACCATTAATCTTTTAATTTTCGGTTGCAGCTCCTTGTTAGTTTCTTTCCCCAGAGGAAACCCTATTTCAAAGTTTCTGTTGTAAGCCTCGTGTCACTCGTCCTGTAAAAAAAGTACCAGCCTTTTTTGTGATCCTTCGATTTCTTTCGGTGCAATTCAATTCATGACGATGTAGTCCACGGGAGAACCGCCGACGTCAGTGGCAAGACTATTTTCCAGTCTTCTTTTTCCTTTTTTTTTTACATAATTTTAGTGATAAAAAGCACAAACAGTGCCGTTGTTAAAGATTCACAATTACAGAAACCTCCGTTCTAAAACAACAAACTTCACCACTTGTTTCCTTCAAGGCAAGCATATAACAACTACACTGACCGTTTCACTTTAATTCCAAAAGAAAACCCATTACCGCATAGGCAAACTAAACACAATAAGCGGCTAAAACTTTTTAACTTTATCAATGCGCAACGTAGCACCAACGATTTCTTAAGAAGGAAAATACGTAGCACTTGAACATCTCGTCGATGTTCGGGGCTACCGAAGTACAAATCACTGGCCTTCTCAGACGATGACATGAAATCGGCCGTGACACGTTCGAAGATCTATACCGTCATTCGCCTGAAGTGATTTAAGAAAACGACGAGAAGCCTAATTTAGAAAGGCTGGACGTGGATTTGATTACCACCATTGCCGCATATGAGTCCGGTGCATTCATTACTACGCCACCTCGCTCGACCAGCATTTAAAATACACTACTGGAAATGGAAAAAAGAACATATTGACACCGGTGTGTCAGACCCACCATACTTGCTCCGGACACTGCGAGAGGGCTGTACAAGCAATGATCACACGCACGGCACAGCGGACACACCAGGAACCGCGGTGTTGGCCGTCGAATGGCGCTAGCTGCGCAGCATTTGTGCACCGCCGCCGTCAGTGTCAGCCAGTTTGCCGTGGCATACGGAGCTCCATCGCAGTCTTTAACACTGGTAGCATGCCGCGACAGCGTGGACGTGAACCGTATGTGCAGTTGACGGACTTTGAGCGAGGCCGTATAGTGGGCATGCGGGAGGCCGGGTGGACGTACCGCCGAATTGCTGAACACGTGGGGCGTGAGGTCTCCACAGTACATCGATGTTGTCGCCAGTGGTCGGCGGAAGGTGCACGTGCCCGTCGACCTGGGACCGTACCGCAGCGACGCACGGATGCACGCCAAGACCGTAGGATCCTACGCAGTGCCGTAGGGGACCGCACCGCCACTTCCCAGCACATTAGGGACACTGTTGCTCCTGGGGTATCGGCGAGGACCATTCGCAACCGTCTCCATGAAGCTGGGCTACGGTCCCGCACACCGTTAGGCCGTCTTCCGCTCACGCCACAACATCGTGCAGCCCGCCTCCAGTGGTGTCGCGACAGGCGTGAATGGAGGGACGAATGGAGACGTGTCGTCTTCAGCGATGAGAGTCGCTTCTGCCTCGGTGCCAATGATGGTCGTATGCGTGTTTGGCGCCGTGCAGGTGAGCGCCACAATCAGGACTGCATACGACCGAGGCACACAGGGCCAACACCCGGCATCATGGTGTGGGGAGCGATCTCCTACACTGGCCGTACACCACTGGTGATCGTCGAGGGGACACTGAATAGTGCACGGTACATCCAAACCGTCATCGAACCCATCGTTCTACCATTCCTAGACCGGCAAGGGAACTTGCTGTTCCAACAGGACAATGCACGTCCGCATGTATCCCGTGCCACCCAACGTGCTCTAGAAGGTGTAAGTCAACTACCCTGGCCAGCAAGATCTCCGGATCTGTCCCCCATTGAGCATGTTTGGGACTGGATGAAGCGTCGTCTCACGCGGTCTGCACGTCCAGCACGAACGCTGGTCCAACTGAGGTGCCAGGTGGAAATGGCATGGCAAGCCGTTCCACAGGACTACATCCAGCATCTGTACGATCGTCTCCATGGGAGAATAGCAGCCTGCATTGCTGCGAAAGGTGGATATACACTGTACTAGTGCCGACATTGTGCATGCTCTGTTTCCTGTGTCTATGTGCCTGTGGTTCTGTCAGTGTGATCATGTGATGTATCTGACCCCAGGAATGTGTCAATAAAGTTTCCCCTTCCTGGGACAATGAATTCACGGTGTTCTTATTTCAATTTCCAGGAGTGTAGTTTTCAATTTAGACACTAGTGTTTCTTCGGCTACGCATGCGAAAGAATATATCAGCATAGGCGGTTATTTCAGTCATACTAATTAAGTTACGCATACAGTTTGTTAAACTTTTATCAAAAACTTAATATAACGACCATAGAGACAGGAAAAGGAGGTTCGGTTCCCGGCTCAGTCGGAGATTTTCTCCGCTCAGGGACTGGGTGTTGTGTTCTTCTTATCATCATCATCATCATGATCTCATCCCCATCGACACGCAAGTCGTCGAAGTGGCGTCAACTCGAAAGACTTGCACCAGGCGAACGGTCTACCCGACGGGAGGCCCTAGCCACACGGCATTTCCATTTCCACAAGACATAATACCACCGATGGGAGATGAAGCTTGGTTTGGAGAATTTTCTCAACAAATTTCAGAAATAAAAGTAACTGCGTCCATAGTTTGCAGGTTAAGATGCAAGTGACACATTTTTGTCACCTCTGTCAGGGGAGTTGTATCCCGTTCATTTTCGGAAAAGCGTTGTAATTCTGTAAATTACAATAGCTTTTCCCTCACATGTTTTGATACATGGTTCTAGTTAGACTGTTTCAATTCGAGGAAATAATAGTAACGCCCTGTATTCCCCCGCTTGTATTGGCGTTTCTATTTTCCTGAAAAATAACTACAGCTATGAACGTTTACTATTCACTTATATGTAGTCGTTCACTTGTCTGTAATCAGCAATGTTCATGACAAGAATTAGGTGACGTTACCTGAGGCAACAGTTCGTATCACAATAGAAATATCAAAAGATAAAAATTTCTGCTTTTGCTCCATCTAGCAGGCTTTGGCTATAATTATGTTTATGTTCATCGATGGACTACTTCTTACCTTTGGGTAGAGAAAGTAGCACGTGGTTTTACCTATTTTTCTCTTAAAAACTCCACATGTTAAACAGCTGCCGTAACTCTGTGTTCCTGATTCGAACTCTCATTCTGACACAACTGACCTCAAAACTCTTGTTTCAGCGACTTGAGAGTTTCATTTTGTTCCTCTGCTTTAATACCCATCAATCTACAGTCAGGAAGACATCTCGTCACAAACGTTGCTCTGTGGAATCCCATTATTGCATTTTTCTGTTTTATTTTTGTGATATTGCGCGGAGTCTCTACATATCCAGTTGAAATCAATTATCAGAAAAATCTACTTCTTGGATTGTGTGATATTCACTACTCCATTAAGTTTAATCTGTCAGCTTCTTCAAAGGCACCGGTTCCAGGGTCAACTTGCACTATACTGGTTAGGGTCCTAAGAAAGGCCATTACTTTCATTTTAGGTCTCAAAATTACTGATTTACAATACCTTCTGCGGTTGATAAAGTCCTTATTGGAATTTTTTTTCTGTTTTGACATCATAACTGTACAAACAACGACATAAGCGTAAATAAAGTTGTTTGCCGGCGTTTTTTTTAACTAAAATGGAAAAACTTGAACTAGTTTTCCATTGTCTTATGGTTTGCGTCAATATACAAATTAAAAAAAAACTGATTAATTACAATCCTGTCGTATCCTGAACACAAAAATGGCTCAAATGGCTCTGAGCACTATGGGACTCAACTGCTGAGGTTATTAGTCCCCTAGAACTTAGAACTAGTTAAACCTAAGGACATCACAAACATCCATGCCCGAGGCAGGATTCGAACCTGCGACCGTAGCGGTCTTGCGGTTCCAGACTGCAGCGCCTTTAACCGCACGGCCACTTCGGCCGGCTATCCTGAACACAGCTCTGACATTAATGAAGTCTCGTCTTCTTTCCGTGTGCATATTTCTATAGCCTTGTCCATGCCCCAGACACTTTAATCAAATACAGTAAGATGCCTGTTATCAATACTATTAACCAGAAGTCATTTTTTTCTGAAAAATCAGTCAAAAGCTTTCGGGCAAACTATCAATAAAATTTGTGGTGAAATGAAGTTTTGATAAATTACCACGGACTAGGCATGTGATAATGAGGCAAAAATACATATTTATAGCCGAATTCCTTCGAGTAATTCCGGAATCGAGGTGTAAAAAAGCGAATTTGCATATGCATGCAGATCAGTATTGAATTACAAATACATTGGCCACAGTTTTAATACAGCGAATGACGTGAACGAGAGAGGCAGGGGAGTAGGGTGAATAGGATCTTGCGGCACAAGGGAATAAATAGCACGATGCAAATTTGGCAGCACATGGACTCTATACTTGCCTGCTAAGGCGATAGCGTAGAACGTCTGCCGTGAGAGCCCCGTCATTACACATACTCTCTGCCAGGAAACAAAGATGACGTCACTCACACGATTTGTACGGAAATCGATGTAATCAGAAAACCTCACGGACTCAAGTTTTTCTCTTATTCCAGTGTCACAGTGGGGGAGGAGCGTTCCCCCAGAGGGCAAATGGATTGGCAACGTGGGAGTAGCCGAGTGTAGGGGACCCTCTGAGATCAATGACGAAAAAATAAACGGTTTTCGTAGTCGGACAAGACGGCATTGCTCTAGATGGACAGTGGTACAGAGCGTGCGTATCGTGTGACGCACCACTGAGGTCTCTGTCGCCACCCACTCTGCATTCGGCAGGTAAATTCTTCGTGTACAGTAAAAACCTGCTGCTGTTTTTGTCTCTAGCTGAACGAACACAATGTGAGTCAGACACACCGCAAGCACTATATAAGCGTTCAGTGATCCCAGGTTAACTATTGTAGATTCCTCCACAACCAAGAGTTCTGAAGCGATTCTCGGGTGGTCAACGTTAGTATTCAGCGACGCTAACCACTTCTTAATTATTTTTTTTAATAGTCTTGCCATCTCTCACCAATAGCTGGCTTTCTGGTCTGGCTTTTCCACCATCTGTTATTCTATAATAAGGAAATACGCAACATTTTTCCTTTCTGGAACAAGCTTAAAGGTTTCCATCCTAAAATACAATTTTAATCCCTCATAAGCTGAAACACTAAAAGTAAACTACGGGAGGAGTAGGTCTTAGGCCTCTTCCGACTGGCCGAAAGAGGACTGGGTTGGTTAGAAACAAGTACGAGAAGCGACTGATGATTATGGGAAATGTGATCAGCATGATATCGCTGTTCTTGCGTAGTACAGAAGTACGATACAATGTTCTTTCGGACATGCAAGGATGTCACAATGGAACAGGTATAGCGGCGACTACGATACATGGAAGTTTGCGTCCGCCTGCTCCATAGCCTAATGGTAAGACGACTGCCCGCGATAAGAGGGAAATCCGGGTTGGGGTCCCGGTCTGGCACAAATTTTTATTGTCGTCATTTCATTATACAGCTCATGGTTGTCCATATTCACATCTGCGAAAACATTTCATGTGTGATCAGCATGTCACCTTAAATGCTAGTAGGTGAAGCCTAATGGTCACTGCTTCTTTACGCAAGCAGATCTTCGGCTGGCCATACAAGGCCGAGTGGACCTCGTAATAGTTCACCATACCTCAGAAAAAAATCTGACGACGCACAGGGAATCGAACCCGGTCCTATCGCAAGGAAGATGCTGACAATACAACAACGAAGTGGCCTAAAATACATACGTGTACGAAAATAATAAGTTTTCTTCATGAAATATGCTTTCTCATAAAAGATAAAATCAAAGTTCCTCCTCTGTATCATTTCTATTGCGTAAATATAATGATGGAAAAAAATCGAAATACCAAAAAATAATTGACGTGCAGTAATGAAATTTTGGGTATACATTTGTCTAAGTAACATATGTCAGTGTTTTAACACTGCAGGATCACTGGTTAATATAAGCACGACATGAAAATTCCAAGTATGATGTGCTAATACACTCCTGGAAATTGAAATAAGAACACCGTGAATTCATTGTCCCAGGAAGGGGAAACTTTATTGACACATTCCTGGGGTCAGATACATCACATGATCACACTGACAGAACCACAGGCACATAGACACAGGAAACAGAGCATGCACAATGTCGGCACTAGTACAGTGTATATCCACCTTTCGCAGCAATGCAGGCTGCTATTCTCCCATGGAGACGATCGTACAGATGCTGGATGTAGTCCTGTGGAACGGCTTGCCATGCCATTTCCACCTGGCACCTCAGTTGGACCAGCGTTCGTGCTGGACGTGCAGACCGCGTGAGACGACGCTTCATCCAGTCCCAAACATGCTCAATGGGGGACAGATCCGGAGATCTTGCTGGCCAGGGTAGTTGACTTACACCTTCTAGAGCACGTTGGGTGGCACGGGATACATGCGGACGTGCATTGTCCTGTTGGAACAGCAAGTTCCCTTGCCGGTCTAGGAATGGTAGAACGATGGGTTCGATGACGGTTTGGATGTACCGTGCACTATTCAGTGTCCCCTCGACGATCACCAGTGGTGTACGGCCAGTGTAGGAGATCGCTCCCCACACCATGATGCCGGGTGTTGGCCCTGTGTGCCTCGGTCGTATGCAGTCCTGATTGTGGCGCTCACCTGCACGGCGCCAAACACGCATACGACCATCATTGGCACCGAGGCAGAAGCGACTCTCATCGCTGAAGACGACACGTCTCCATTCGTCCCTCCATTCACGCCTGTCGCGACACCACTGGAGGCGGGCTGCACGATGTTGTGGCGTGAGCGGAAGACGGCCTAACGGTGTGCGGGACCGTAGCCCAGCTTCATGGAGACGGTTGCGAATGGTCCTCGCCGATACCCCAGGAGCAACAGTGTCCCTAATGTGCTGGGAAGTGGCGGTGCGGTCCCCTACGGCACTGCGTAGGATCCTACGGTCTTGGCGTGCATCCGTGCGTCGCTGCGGTACGGTCCCAGGTCGACGGGCACGTGCACCTTCCGCCGACCACTGGCGACAACATCGATGTACTGTGGAGACCTCACGCCCCACGTGTTCAGCAATTCGGCGGTACGTCCACCCGGCCTCCCGCATGCCCACTATACGGCCTCGCTCAAAGTCCGTCAACTGCACATACGGTTCACGTCCACGCTGTCGCGGCATGCTACCAGTGTTAAAGACTGCGATGGAGCTCCGTATGCCACGGCAAACTGGCTGACACTGACGGCGGCGGTGCACAAATGCTGCGCAGCTAGCGCCATTCGACGGCCAACACCGCGGTTCCTGGTGTGTCCGCTGTGCCGTGCGTGTGATCATTGCTTGTACAGCCCTCTCGCAGTGTCCGGAGCAAGTATGGTGGGTCTGACACACCGGTGTCAATGTGTTCTTTTTTCCATTTCCAGGAGTGTACATTAATAACCGATGTTGTTTATGGGATGAAGTTCCATTCCTGTTGCACTTATCAGTCAATACTGGGACGGTTAATGCGGATGACGCTGGAGTTATCGTTCGATGATGATCCATATGTGCTCGATTGGAGACAGATCCGGTGATCGAGCAGGCCAAGGCAATATGTAGACACTCGGGGTAGAGGTTGCGTGGGTAATCTCAACCCAGACCATACACCAGGTGTAGGTCCAGTGTGCCCAGCACGCAGACTGGTTGGTTGCCGGCTGTCGACTGACTTCCCCCTAACCAACACACAGCCTTCACTGTCACCGAGGCAGAACCAGCTTTCATCAATAGACACAGAAGACCTCCACTCTGCCCTCCAATGAGTCCTCGCTCGACACCATTGAAGTCGCAAACAGCGGTGCTTTGGTTAAAAAATGGTTCAAATGGCTCGAAAATCCCTGACCCCGCCGGGAATCGAACCCGGGAACCCGGGCGTGGGAAGCGAGAACGCTACCGCACGACCACGAGATGCGGGCGCGGTGCTTTGGGATCAGTGGAATACACACTACAGGGCGTTTGGCTCTTCGAGCTGTCCTTGAAGTAACCGATTTGGAACAGTTCGTTGTCACAGTGGCGCCAATTGCTACTCAGACTGATGCTCCAGCTGCTGTGTACGATGCGCCATACGCTGAACACGATGGTCTTAAAAAAAGGTTCAAATGGCTCTAAGCACTATGGGATTAACATCTGAGGTCATCAGTCCCCTAGAACATAGAACTACTTAAACCTAACTAACCTAAGGACATCACACACATCCATGCCCGAGGCAGGATTCGAACCTGTGATCGTAGCAGCAGAGCGGTTCCGGACTGAGGCGCCTAAAACCGCTCGGCCACAGCGGACGGCCACGATGCTCTCGGTAGTGCCACGTGGCCGTCCGGAGCCCACTCTTCTTGCGGACCGTATATTCTCGTAACCTCCGCTGCGAGCATTCACGTAAAGTGGTTACGTTGCTGCCACATCTTTCTGCAATATCGCAAAAGGAATATCCAGCTTCTGGTAGCCGCATTTCAAAACCTCGTTCACACTCAGTTCTCTCTCTCTTCTCAGCGCCCACACGCCCTGTAGACCACGCGCTGCATCAACGATCTGCTTCCACAGCCTTCTATGGCTCTGAGCACTATGGGACTTAACTTCTGAGGCCATTAATCCCCTAGAACTTAGAACTACATGAACCTAACTAACCTAAGAACATGACACACATCCATGCCCGAGGCAGGATTCGAATCTGCGACCGTAGCGGTCGCGCGGTTCCAGACTGTAGCGCCTTGAACCGCTCGGCCACGGCGGCCGGCCCAGCCTTCTATCTCTCGCAGTTAGGTGTTGATAATGGCGTCTTGGTCGCCTTAACGGCATTCTTGACTAACATCTACTCACCAAGTTAATCTCAGACGTCACTCACTCTCACGACCGTTACAGCGAGTATTTAAAGCAAACCTGATTTGCATCGTCAGAGTGGCGCTACATACGCCACTCTTATGCGACTGGCGTAAAATCTGAATAGACATCATCTTTCGTGTGTAGAAACGCGCCTACTAATTTTCGATTATGTTGGGCAAGTCGTTCTTGGTCTGGGCAGTGTATTTTAAGATATACCGATTCACATCTTTCTTCTCCTATACTTCCGTTCTCATTTTTTTATTGTTTGTTTCACTGTTTGGTTTTTCAGCCTATTGTCTACTTTGTATTGCGTAACGTTCCTTTTACGCTCTGTTACTTGCTAATTTATGCTGTTTCGTTTCTAGATGTATCCAACAGTACATACGAGCACTTGAAGTGTTATCCACACGGGATTGCCTCTTCCTAAAACACATCAAACCGAAGATATGAGGAGGGGGCGGGGGTAATAGAGGAGGGGTGAGTGTTTTCTAATTTCGGAGTGTGACCTCAGTCCTGCGGGGCGTCGATCCCAGGGCGAGTAAGGAGGCCGGCCGGTGGCCGTCACGCGTCAATACCCACCTCCCGCAGCGTCGCTCACCATTAGCCCCTGGCGTGACGTCAGAGGGCCGCCTGCTCGGACGCTACTTATACATTCGCCACTCCGTCAGATCATTATTTGTATCGATTTCCCTGGTGATGGCACATGCGCATTCTTTCAGACCTCGCCTCCCGTCCCCCCGTTTTTTCACTCCCTCCTCCGCGCCATTCCCCTCCTTCCCAGGCCGCGCCTCGTCCGTATCGCACCCGGCCGCCACCCTGCACGCCTTCCTCCGACGCCCACGCTTTCGTCCTCGTCCACCTCTCCGTCCTCCTCGTTTCCAATCCTATATTTCTTTTTTACGTTTCCCCGGTCGGCAGGGTCGCTCGAACCCGTCGAGCTCCATATACTTCCATCAAACATGCTCGCGCCGCGGGGAGGCGATAATGCTTCGGGGCCCGCGTTCTCCAGGCCTGCTTCGCAGCAACCAACGTGCCGGCGCCCGCACAGTGCCGTCTCCAATGGTGGACTCCTCTTCACACTAATTTTCAGCACTGTTAGCATCAGCAAAAAATACGTATTTTTGTCGCTTACGTATCACGGAAATAGACGTTAAAAAGAAACGGCGCATGGTTAATTACGTTCTACTGAATTCCGCAAAATACACGACTGGCCATTAAAATTGCTACACCAAGAAGAAATGCAGATGATAAACGGGTATTCATTGACCAAATATATTATACTAGAACTGACATGTGATTACATTTTCAGGCAATTTGGGTGCATAGGTCCTGAGAAATCAGTACCCAGAAAAACCACCTCTGGCCGTAATAACCGCCTTGATACGCCTGGGCATTGAGTCAAACAGAGTTTGGATGGCGTGAACAGGTACAGCTGCCCATGCAGCTTCAACACGATACCACAGTTCATCAAGAGTAGTGACTGGCGTATTGTGACGGGTCAGTTGCTCAGCCACCATTGACCAGACGTTTTCAATTGGTGAGAGATCTGGAGAATGTGCTGGCCAGGGCAGCAGTCGAACATTTTCTGTATCCAGAAAGGCCCGTACAGGACCTGCAACACGCGGTCGTGCATTATCCTGTTGAAAGGTAAGGTTTCCCAGGGATCGAATGAAGGGCAGAGCCATGGGTCGTAACACATCTGAAGACGTGTAACCAATGACACCCCATACCATCACGCCGAGTGATACGCCAGTATGGCGACGACGAATACACGCTTCCAATGGGCGTTCACCGCGATGTCGCCAAACACAGATGCAACCATCATGATGCTGTAAACAGAACCTGGATTCATCCGAAAAAAGGCCTTTTTGCGATTCGTGCACCCAGGTTCGTCGTTGAGTACACCATCGCAGCCGCTCCCGTTTGTGATGCACCTTGTGTGAATGCTCTGAAAAGCTAATCATTTGCATATCACAGCATCTTCTTCCTGTCGATTAAATTTCGCGTCTGTAGCACGTCATCTTCGTGGTGTAGCTATTGTAATGGCCAGTACCTGTGTCTGTATCTCGGTGTAGCACTTGCGCCCCTCGTCCTCAATTATTTGCTGGATGTGTTTCAAAATCTTTGCTCTGCTGTAGTTTTTAACCCTCTACAGCTCCTTCTAGTACAATGGTCCCCAACGTTTCTGTGACCATTACTCGTAAGTCGGATCAGATAGTAGCTAGCACTGCCCCACTCCCCGTCCCTTTTCTTCCAGCATCATCAAATATCAGCGCCTAACTAAACCTTAGAATGAGAAAGACTTTTCTTTGAACACTTTCATTTTTAAAGACGAGAGATAAATATATAGTTTTTCTAGATGTTTTGTTGAAGACTGAACTAATGAATCAATGAGGTAATTGATACTGCTCATTTCCAGCAAGAGCCAACGGCCTTGCAACAGTCGTAACACCGGTTCCCGGCAGATCATCGAAGCTAAGCGCTGTCGGGCTTGGCTAGCACTTTGACGGGTCACCGTCCGGCTCTGCCGAGTGCTGTTGGCAAGCGAGTTGCTCAGCTCTTGTGAGGCCAATCGAGGGACTTCTTGACTGAGAAGTAGCGGCACCGGTCACTAAAACTGACGACGGCCGGAAGAACGGTGTGCTCTTTTGTAACCGCATCCGAAGGGCTGAGGTTGACACGGTTGGCTTTCAAGGCCTCTTCGGGCGATGTATTTTTTATTTCTAACAACCTTTTTTGCAGAATGATGAAACAGTTCTTAGTGCATTTTGAGTGCTACCTACAACCCCTCAGAAAAGACTGTTGTTGTTGTGGTCTTCAGTCCTGAGACTGGTTTGATGCAGCTCTCCATGCTACTCTATCTTGTGCAAGCTTCTTCATCTCCCAGTACCTACTGCAACCTACATCCTTTTGAATCTGCTTAGTGTATTCATCTCTTGGTCTCCCCCAACGATTTTTTCCCTCCACGCTGCCCTCGAATACTAAATTGGTGATCCCTTGATGCCCCAGAACATGTCCTACCAACCGATCCCTTCTTCTGGTCAAGTTGTGCCACAAACTCCTCTTCTCCCCAATCCTATTCAGTACCTCCTCATTAGTTATGTGATCTACCCATCTAATCTTTAGCATACTACTTACAAAATATGCTTCCTCTGCACCATTCCTCTCCCGAGCGACACTTGATTCACCCACATTATGCAACCCAACCCCATTTCAAACCAACAATGTTATTGTGTGCACTGTCCGTAGCTCGTGGTGTTGCGGTAGCGTTCTCGCTTCCTGCGCACGGGGTCCCGGGTTCGATTCCCGGCGGGGCTGGGGATTTTCTCTGCCTCGTGATGACTGGGTGTTGTGGGTCCTTCATCATCATTTCATCATCATCGTTGACTCGCAAGTCGCCGAGTGGTGTCAACTAAAAAGGACTTGCAATACGGCGGCCTAACTTCCCCGCATGGGGCCTCCCGGCCAACAATGCCATACGATCATTTATTTTTTTTTTTCCATTGTGTGCACTGTACTTAGTTTGTAAATTGCCTGATTGCTGGACTCCTTACTCCTGTACTGGGAGAAACTGGAACACTTCAGAACGCCAATAATAATAATAATAATAATAATAATAATAATAATAATAGCGCGCAGGTGAAACAAAATCTTGAAATCGATTGTTTTGCTTTTGCAGACGACCGAAGACCTTGGAATTTTTTTCTGATTCCATGGAAACAGCCGAGAGACAGATTAATGAGCTAAGCGTACAAGCACAGAAGACTGGCATCCAAATTTAATTTGAGAAAAGCGAGTTTATAACGAACATAAATTCACAACCAAGGGAGCTTGTAGTGGGCCAAGGCAAAATTAAGCGAGTTGAAAAGTTTAAATATCTCAGAGAACGGATAACAGCTACCTCATCAGAGAAAGAAGCCTTCATATCACGCATTAACAAAATGGAAATGGCATTCAATTTAACGAAAAACATCTACAACGAAATATCCGTATCGTTCAATGCAGAGTTAAGGCATTACTGAAGTGTTATCCGTCCGGGGGTCTTGCAAGCTTCTCAATGCCTAGTAATGAACAAAGAAGGCCTAACCGAAAAACTGGAGGCCAAGGAAAGGACGATTTTGAGAAAGATGTTAGGTCCCATCAACGAGAATGGGGAATATAGAAGACGTCATAATCATGAACTGTAATCCCACATAGAGAAGATAACCGATACCATCCGGAAAAGAAGGATTATGTTTTCTGGACATATGACCCGAATGAGCGCTGGAAGACTCACCAATCGTATGGTCACCTACTTTCAGGAGAAGAAAACAAAATGGGTCTCGTTCACGGAGGTGGAGAAAGATCTTAAAGAAGTGATGATCACCCATGATGACATCTTGGAGCGTGTCCCACTCAAGGACAAACTCAGGCGTGGCAGGGTTTCCAAGAAAAGCCAAAACTAAGAACAGGAAAGGCTTGGACCCACGAGAGGAAGGAGTGACACCGAGAACGAATGCGGGAGCACTGGGCCAACATCAGAACACGTAAAGCTAGACGGTTGAAATAACGCGGTCCAAAGATGGCCTATACGAAATGAATGAATACCGTGCAGGCCATACAGTAATGTAACAGCCATTATATGGCTACTATCTCGTTGTGGTGTCCGTTAGTTCATTTGTTTCTTTGTTGTGAAGTAATGAAGCAATTTCTGATCCATGGCGGGAACTATTTACAACTCTGACAAAACATTTTCACGACATATGTAAGTACACGTGATGTATATATATATGTTATTTTACTGTCACATAAGCAAGGTACAAAGTACGTGTCTAGTGCATGATCTATGTGCTGAATAATGCCTTCATACATTCGTTCCACAAGCTGTAACCTTCTCCACTTTGTGCCATTCGTTAATGCTTAGAAATGTAATTATTGCTAACTTACGTAATCAGAGTTACAGTCCTGCGAATCAGTGGTAACAGGATTAACTGTCGAACCCTTTTGTTTTTCCCCGCATAAAATTTCATTTTACTCTTCAGGGGTTAATTAGCCTTCGGATTGGGAACCACTCATCAAGCACCTCACAAGCTACTCCCTGATGTCCTAACACGTGTCCCTTCTTCTTGTCAGTGATTTCCGTATGTTCCATTCTTTCCCAAATCTGCGAAGGGCCTCCACGTTCCTTTGTTATCAGTACAACTAATTTTCAACATCCCTCTATAGCTCGACATCTCAAACGCTTCGATGCTTTTATTTTCCGATTTTCTCACTGTCGATGATTCACTATCTGGCCCTTCAAATGTACACTCCCAGAAATATCTTACTCAGATTAACGAAGGCGTTTGATACTCGTAGAATTCTCTTGGCCAAGAGTGCCCTCTTTGCCTACGCTACTCTGCTTTTTATGTCTTCTTCGCTTCGTCCGTCATGTGTTATTTCGCTTCCTAGGTAGCAATATTCCTTATCTTCGCCTACTTCGTGGCATTCAATTTTGATGTTACGTTTTTCACTAGTCTCATTTCCGCTACTCCTGATTACTTTTGTATTTCTTCAGTTTACTATCAATCCATGTCCTGTGCTCATTAGAACGTTCATTCCATTCGACACGTGCTGCAATTCTTCTTCACTTGCAAAGAGAATAGCAGTGTTATCCTGCGTCTTCCACTTCCGTCACTGCTTCTTCGATGTGTTAACAGGGGCAAAGGGCTACATCCCAGTCTTACACATCAGAACACTTCGTTCTTGGTTTTCCATTCTTATTGTTTCCCCTTTGGTCTTGTACATATTGTTTATCATCTGTCTTTCTGTATGGCTTACTCGCATTTTTTTCTCAGAATTTGGAACATCTTGCACACTTTACATTGTCGACCGCTTTCAACTAGGCCGATATATCCTTCAAACGTGTCTTAATGTATCGTAATTCTAGCTTGCATGATCAATCGCAACGTCACAACTGCCTTTCTGGTGTCCTTTCCCGAAACCAAAAATGATCGTCATCTATCTGATTCTCAATTTTCTTCTCACCACGTCACTACTATTAGATACGAAAGAAAATTAATATGGACGAGCCTCTAGACAAGCGTACGGCACAAATTTTCACTGTTATTGTTCCATTATACAACCGATGGTTTCCTTTTTGGAACTGTAAACATATTCCATAACGGCTGTAGTAGCCGCAGTGCCCACTCCTTCGGACATGCATGCAAGCAGTATTTGCTCTTTCATACGGAGCAGATACTGGATTATAGGCCTCACAAAAGGCATATGCATATCACGAAGTGCCTACGTCCTTGAAACCTCTAAGGGACATAACTAAAACAAGGGAAACCAAACGCCGTCGCCGGCCGCGGTGGTCTAGCGGTTCTAGGCGCTCAGTCCGGAACCGCGCGACTGCTACGGTCGCAGGTTCGAATCCTGCCTCGGGCATGGATGTGTGTGATGTCCTTAGGTTAGTTAGGTTTAAGTAGTTCTAAGTTCTAGGGGACTAATGACCACAGCTGTTAAGTCCCATAGTGCTCAGAGCCATTTGAACCAAACGCCGTCGGATACCGTCAGCGAACATTTCGGCTCTAACAAAAATTATTCCCGATGATATTATCAACCACCCCGAGACGTTTCATGTAAAGACTTTGAAACATCCTGTGTATCTGTTAAAAATTCTATCAAAAGATACAGACTGATTTGAGAAATACTCCAAGTCAATAGCATGGTAAGAAAACCCGCAGCTACACACAATTCACAAATAAAATTCCGTCTATGGTTCTCAACGAATATGAGGCTGACACATTGTAATAATTCTGTGCCAACGTCTAGTGGAAGTGTTCTAAGGCGTTTCCTTGTTTGATGAAATTTTCTGCGTTATTTGTCACAAGGACAGCACTGACATTCTGATTTTCAGGGTAGAAACGTAGAACTAACATTGTAGTGTCAGCACAATGCCGCAGTCCTCGCCAAATCTAAGTGGCACTTGGTATGTGGAAACGAGTTTTGTCCCAAGGAGATTACACCTCATAGTAAGTACTGACTTCATTCTGTTGGTATGAACTAGCAACGTGAATAAACTGGCTTCGAATGCAACTTTAGTAGCCAAAATACCACTCCAGTTCTGATGATTATGTGTTTCGACACGAGCTATGTTCCTACTCTTAGATGAAATATGAAATTTCAGGCGACAATGAATTTCAGGATATTCGGAAAATTTCCTTCAATCGAAATTACCAACCACCTGGGAACGCCTAAGAATTCAGATAACGATCATGATGTACAAACGTACTGACATCTGACTACTTCCGGCATTACTGACAGCTAATTGCGCCACGGGAAGGCATTACTGACAGCTAATTGCGCCACGTTTCCATATGTCACAGTACGAACGTGATGTGTCATGCGATTGTACTGGCTCGACCCCAATCTGCGTAATGGTACTTCCTACTATGAAATATAATAAGTGTAATTACTAGGTCAAAGTAATTTCCTTTGGACTGAAGTTCAATTTACTGCGTTCCATCACCCAGCCATATTCGCATCGCCCCTAGAATTCATTACAATTTCCCATGATACGTTCCATCTTTTCATCTGGTGTTTACCACATACATCCATTTGTTTTTTACGTCTTACACTGCTTCACTTCGGACCCCAAATGCCCACCTAATCATCATATCCTATTCAAATATCTAGAGTTTCTTTTTTTAATCAATTTACCAATTCCGTGAAACCTATTTTGTACTTCTATACAATCCTGTACTACAACAGTTGTTTCTGAAAACAACTCTTTCGTTCTGAAGCAGTTTCCTTTGGTTTAAGAGAATAATCAAGTCCTTGGCGTAGATTAATTACTTCGGTCCATTTCCTTGTAGCAGAACAAAGGCCGTTTTTCTGCATTACCCCGCCCACTTTTTCTTGACCAGTTAATTTTTATTGTTGTTTCTGCTGCTTCTCATCATTCAGTTCGGATTTACACCGAATTCTGTGTGAGAGAATATAACGTTAGATGCAAAATTTCTTGTAAATATTTCTGCTTTCAGGCCAATGGCTCCTGGAAACGGAAATAATGGTATTTCTACGCTTTTTTATTCATCCTTATTCAGAAATTTGCTTTCAGCTTTCTCGTTACTCGTCTCAACTTGTTAAACAATGAACTTATGAGCTAAACACTTGTCTTACACCTTTCTTAATACATTGGTTTTCACTACTTTGGTTAAAAAGTTCATTTCTTCTCTTCGTATAATCTAGTAATTACTACATGTACTTTTAAACATATTGTATTACACAATGAGAATACATTAGGTGCTAAATTTAATTTCGCGG
Source organism: Schistocerca nitens (assembly GCF_023898315.1). Lineage (NCBI taxonomy): Eukaryota > Metazoa > Arthropoda > Insecta > Orthoptera > Acrididae > Schistocerca > Schistocerca nitens. Next base: position 186,498,875 of record NC_064617.1, on the reverse strand, counting down.
GACCAAAACGGGCGAAAGAAAACTATTAATCCTTCAAAAGCTGTTGTTTATTTTTCTTCTTCTTTACTTATGAAATGCAGAGTTAAGCTGAAGCAGACTGTTTTACTTCCATTATTTGTCTTCTATCTTTTCCCATATCTTATGCCTGAAGGATTGTGAAGCAGGATGCATTTTGAGATCCTATTATCTCACAATGGCAAAAATACTCTTTAGACATTAAATTATTCTGTGCAGTATTTACATTATTTGTATTATATTCACAAGGTACTTCGCCCAGGTATTCGTTTTTTCTCTGAGAAACAATATTTCTGACTTTTGTTTGGTTAATATCTCTCTTACTTGCGATCCAGCACCGTGATACGTGTATCAACGATTACGATTTATCACACTACATAATTTAATTTGGGTTTCCTTTTTTATTTCCCCTTAAAAGTTCTTGTGATTTTGTCGCATATCCTGGACTACATGACGTTCCTGCAATACAATTTGTAGACTATTTACATTATATTTATGTTACAGTAACGTACGTCCACTGAAGATGCGTTTTAAATTCAAGACAAAACTGTCTGAATAAAAAAGTTGCACTGCAGAACGCCTGAGAGACATGTATTAGTTGCCTATTTTTCAAAGCATGGCGTCGCCAGTTCGATTCGGAACAGAAGTGAGGGAACACGATGGTTACACAGCTATTTACTGCATATTTTAACGTATACCAAAAGGAATGTGACATCAGTACTTTGAACGATTTCGAAAGAGTTGGCTCACAGTTGCCACGAGCTTTTTCCTCGCAAAGCTAGTGGCAAAGATTTCTATTAGGCAAGAGTCACACAGTGGGAAGGTTATCTCTAGCGGACTTCCGCTATGAGCTCAAAACAGAAACCGTGGTGAGCTAACGTATCTGGGATCTTGCTGGACCTGCATCACTGACAATGCAGAGAAAAAGATTGCTATGGTGTCCCAAGTATCGTGCCTGAAGCTGATTAACTCGGTTCATTTTGATGTTTTGAGTCGGTCATACTGCTAGTTAGTATTTCGAATTTTTAAAAAAATCTAATATCTCCGCCATCTGCCGACGGCGATCACCGCTCAGAGGCGCTACAGATCACTGTTGACAATCGCCACCACAGGCATGCGCGACATGTCACGTGGGCCAAACTGCTTACAGAAACGGGGCTAGGCAGGCAGCCGTGATCGTCTAATACAGTACATTGCATGAGCTACTAACAGTCACTTCCCCCATGAACCATGGACCTTGCCGTTGGTGGGGAGGCTTGCGTGCCTCAGCGATACAGATGGCCGTACCGTAGGTGCAACCACAACGGAGGGGTATCTGTTGAGAGGCCAGACAAACGTGTGGTTCCTGAAGAGGGGCAGCAGCCTTTTCAGTAGTTGCAGGGGCAACAGTCTGGATGATTGACTGATCTGGCCTTGTAACATTAACCAAAACGGCCTTGCTGTGCTGGTACTGCGAACGGCTGAAAGCAAGGGGAAACTACAGCCGTAATTTTTCCCGAGGACATGCAGCTTTACTGTATGATTAAATGATGATGGCGTCCTCTTGGGTAAAATATTCCGGAGGTAAAATAGTCCCCCATTCGGATCTCCGGGCGGGGACTACTCAAGAGGACGTCGTTATCAGGAGAAAGAAAACTGGCATTCTACGGATCGGAGCGTGGAATGTCAGATCCCTTAATCGGGCAGGTAGGTTTGAAAACTTAAAAAGGGAAATGGATAGGTTAAAGTTAGATTTAGTGGGAATTAGTGAAGTTCGGTGGCAGGAGGAACAAGACTTTTGGTCAGGTGATTACAGGGTTATAAATACAAACTCAAATAGGGTAATGCAGGAGTAGGTTTAATAATGAATAAAAAAATAGGAGTGCGGATTAGCTACTACAAACAGCATAGTGAACGCATTATCGTGGCCAAGATAGACACAAAGCCCATGACTACTAAGGTAGTACAAGTTTATATGCCAACTAGCTCTGCAGATGATGAAGAAATAGATGAAATGTATGACGAGATAAAAGAAATTATTCAGGTAGTGAAGGGAGACAAAATTTTAATAGTCATGGGTGACTGCAATTCGTCAGTAGGAAAAGGGAGAGAAGGAAACATAGTAGGTGAATATGGATTGGGGGGAAGAAATGAAAGACGAAGCCGCCTTGTAGAATTTTGCACAGAGCATAACTTAGTCATAGCTAACACTTGGTTCAAGAATCATAAAAGAAGGTTGTATACCTGGAAGAATCCTGGAGATACTAAAAGGTAATGGTAAGACAAGAGATTTAGGAACCAGGTTTTAAATTGTAAGACATTTCCAGGGGCAGATGTGGATTCTGACCACAATCTATTGGTTATGAACTGCAGATTGAAACTGAAGAAACTGCAAAAAGGTGGGAATTTAAGGAGATGGGACCTGGATAAACTGAAAGAACCAGAGGTTGTAGAGAGTTTCAGGGAGATCATAAGGGAACAATTGAGAGGAATGGGGGAAAGAAATACAGTAGAAGAAGAATGGGTAGCTCTGAGGGATGAAGTAGTGAAGGCAGCAGAGGATCAAGTAGGTAAAAAGACGAGGGCTAATAGAAATCCTTGGGTAACAGAAGAAATATTGAATTTAATTGATGAAAGGAGAAAATATAAAAATGCAGTAAATGAAGCAGGCAAAAAGGAATACAAACGTCTCAAAAATGAGATCGACAGAAAGTGCAAAATGGCTAAGCAGGGATGGCTAGAGGACAAATGTAAGGATGTAGAGGCTTGTCTCACTAGGGGTACGATAGACACTGCCTACAGGAAAATTAAAGAGACCTTTGGAGAGAAGAGAACCACTTGTATGAATATCAAGAGCTCAGATGGCAACCCAGTTCTAAGCAAAGAAGGGAAGGCAGAAAGGTGGAAGGAGTATATAGAGGGTTTAAAACAAGGGCAATGTACTTGAGGACAATATTATGGAAATGAAAGAGGATGTAGATGAAGATGAAATGGGAGATAAGTACTGCGTGAAGAGTTTGACAGAGCACTGAAAGACCTGAGTCGAAACAAGGCCCCGGGAGTAGACAACATTCCATTAGAACTACTGATGGCCTTGGGAGAGCCAGTCATGACAAAACTCTACCATCTGGTGAGCAAGATGTATGAGACAGGCGAAATACCCTCAGACTTCAAGAAGAATATAATAATTCCAATCCCAAAGAAAGCAGGTGTTGACAGATGTGAAAATTACCGAACTATCAGTTTAGTAAGTCACGGCTGCAAAATACTAACGCGAATTCTTTATAGACGAATGGAAAAACTGGTAGAAGCGGACCTCGGGGAAGATCAGTTTGGATTCCGTAGAAATGTTGGAACACGTGAGGCAATACTAACCTTACGACTTATCTTAGAAGAAAGATTAAGAAAAGGCAAACCTACGTTTCTAGCATTTGTAGAGAGAAAGCTTTTGACAACGTTAACTGGAATACTCTCTTTCAAATTCTGAAGGTGGCAGGGGTAAAATACAAGGAGCGAAAGGCTATTTACAATTTGTACAGAAACCAGATGGCGGTTATAAGAGTTGAGGGACATGAAAGGGAAGCAGTGGTTGGGAAGGGAGTGAGACAGGGTTGTAGCCTCTCCCCGATGTTATTCAGGGTTGTAGCCTCTCCCCGATGTTATTCAATCTGTATATTGAGCAAGCAGTAAAGGAAACAAAAGAAAAATTTGGAGTAGGTATTAAAATTCATGGAGAAGAAGTAAAAAGTTTGAGGTTCGCCGATGACATTGTAATTCTGTCAGAGACAGCAAAGGACTTGGAAGAGCAGTTGAACGGAATGGACAGTGTCTTGAAAGGAGGATATAAGATGAACATCAACAAAAGCAAAACGAGGATAATGGAATGTAGTCAAATTAAATCGGGTGATGCTGAGGGGATTAGATTAGGAAATGAGACTTAAAGTAGTAAAGGAGTTTTGCTATTTAGGGAGTAAAATAACTGATGATGGTCGAAGTAGAGAGGATATAAAATGTAGACTGGCAATGGCAAGGAAATCGTTTCTGAAGAAGAGAAATTTGTTAACATCGAGTATAGATTCAAGCGTCAGGAAGACGTTTCTGAAATTATTTGTATGTAGTCTGGCCATGTATGGAAGTGAAACGTGGACGATAAATAGTTTTGACAAGAAGAGAAGCTTTCGAAATGTGGTGCTACAGAAGAATGCTGAAGATTAGATGGGTAGATCACATAACTAATGATGAAGTGCTGAATAGGATTGGGGAGAAGAGAAGTTTGTGGCACAACATGAGTAGAAGAAGGGATCGGTTGGTAGGACATGTTTTGAGGCATCAAGGGATCACAAATTTAGCATTGGAGCGTAGCGTGGAGGGTAAAAATCGTAGAGGGAGACCAAGAGATCAATACACTAAGCAGATTCAGAAGGATGTAGGTTACAGTAGGTACTGGGAGATGAAGAAGCTTGCACAGGATAGAGTAGCATGGATAGCTGCATCAAACCAGTCTCAGGACTGAAGACCACAACAACGAACAGTCACCCTATTCTGCTTATTGGATTTCGATCCTACATTGAACCTGGCCTTCTTATTCTCGTTATTGCCTTTCCTCCAGTGTTCTGCTCTCGACAAACTTAGTTTTGTTTACATATTACACATTTGTATCAGGATCGGCAGAAAACTCAAATTTACTGAGTCGTACAGTGAGGCTAACTCGGGCATGATCTGTGTTATGTCACAGAAGGAGAAATACTTGTACGTCAACTCTTCCAGGGCTGAAATAATTAATTAATGAAGTCTTATGATTCATCTCTGAGCACTATAGGGGCCTTACACCGCAGTTGTGAAGTTCATCTTCGTTTTTGTTTACTTCATCACCAGCCACAGTACAGCTGGTCTGGCCTCCAGGTTTCTAGGTTTTCAGGCTGGCTTACATCAGTATCGAAAATTATTTTTAAGATTAATCTGTGGTACAATGCTCGTGCCTTATAATGTTGCGACACGGGCAACTTTCATTATTTGGTTCTTTGTTGTTTCCACACAGGTGTTCTGTATGGTTTCGAATATCTATTGATATTAGCCAGTCTGTTCCGCAACAATTTACTTTGCCTTTGTAGTGCCACCAATCTAGCCATCTCCTATGCAGTATTTTTGTTGTGGTACTATACAGTGCCTCACCTCGAACAAGACAAGAACAGGACGGAAAGTGCCTTGTTGTAGTCAGTATAGAACGACGCTGACGAGCCTCACATCTAATACTTAAAGTAACTGCAAGTACTGGCGTCATGCTACTTCCAGGCGCCGGCCGGTGTTGCCGTGCGGTTCTAGGCGCTTCAGTCTGGAACCGCGTGACCGCTACGGTCGCAGGTTCGAATCCTGCCTCGGGCATGGATGTGTGTGATGTCCTTAGGTTAGTTAGGTTTAAATAGTTCTGAGTTCTAGGGGACTGATGACCTCAGATGTTAAGTCCCATAGTGCTCAGAGCCATTTGAACTTCCAGGCATTATAAACTCTGCCGGAAGTGTGGTTTGACCAATGTAGAGTAGAATGGGAGCCAATACAGATACACCAAGCATCCGATCACCCGAGTTAATGCAGATTCCAGATTGTATGGATAATCTAAAAACGCGGAAAATTCAAAACACACCTTTTTAATCAGAAACTCATGTTTACTGTATTTTTAAAAAGAAAATGCCCATTACATTTTTATGCGTCATCTGCCGAAAACTAACAACCTATTTACAAAGCCGGCCGCGGTGGTCTCGCGGTTCTAGGCGCTCAGTCCGGAGCCGCGCAACTGCTACGGTCGCAGGTTCCAATCCTGCCTCGGGCATGGATGTGTGTGATGTCCTTAGGTTAGTTAGGTTTAAGTCGTTCTAAGTTCTAGGGGACTGATGACCACAGATGTTAAGTCCGATAGTGCTCAGAGCCATTTGAACCATTTTTTTTATTTACAAAAGTACATTTGCCACTTTTTATTTCCTATCACTTTCGGGAAATTTTTAATCGTCCGTTTTTTTCTGTTTCTGATATACTGTTTTCCTGACGATGGTTCTCATTTTCCTGAAAGTCAAAACAAGGACAGAGCCTACTTTATTATTTGACATCTGTCGTGGCAAGAAGCGTATGAAAAACAAAACATTCCTCGCTCTGATGTACAACAGCATGCTTTTATTTTGTGTCAACACAAGTCAAGGCTTGTGAAAGGAACCACCTCTAAAGAAAATCTTTATCATCATTTTCCTTTTACGACGGCCCGGTCGCGAAATTAATACCATAGTGAAAATCCGATGAAGCTTTGTGCAGATGTGTTGCACACATCGTCACTGCATGCCTGTTGATCGCGTCACGTCGTATTTTCCAGTTCACGGTGCAAGGTAAGCACGCAAAGATGCCGTGAACGATAATGTCTGCCGCCAAGTGTGAACGTGCTCTCATTCGACTTCTTCATGCTGAGGCGCTCCGGCAGATTTCGTGCAACCCGTATAACGTCGACTGTCATACATGACAGCAAAGTGCGGCAATGGTACAGGAACTTAGAAGCAGTATGTACAGACGTTTATGAGGCAGGCGGTCAGGCAAAAAGCGAGTGTCAAATGATGGTCTTGCTCAGTAACTGGATCAGGCGATTCGAGAAAATCGTCTACGAAGAGCAATTCAGAAGAATCGAAGAGTAATGTTGTCATCACACACTGGCCTCCTCCATGAAGTTGCTCGGCCGCACAATGTAAATGCAACAAAGACGCGCCTGTAGCATTTTCGGTGAGAAGTGTTCGACTATCATCATACAGCCCGGACTCGGCACCCTCTGAATTTCATCCCTTTGCTCACATGAACCGCTGGCTATGGGGACAGCATTTTGGCACAGAAAACGAACTGCAGACCAGGGTAGAGAACTGGCTGAAAGTATACGATGCTGCTCTCCACGACAAGGGTACTGGGACCTTCATCTCCTAGGCAAAGGGCTACGCAAATGTATAGACAGGAAATCGGCCACTGAGGTGTTACAAGGCCAGAGCCCTGCATTTACCTTGGGATAAAATAGAAAACAGCGGAAAAATATTTCTGGGATGTTCTACGTGGTTCGGGACCCGCATCGTCTTCCGACGGTGAAACGGAGTCACAGGCTTATTTGTGCATTCTAAAGAAAATATTTGTTCTAATTATAACAGAATAAAAGCCAATTCAAAATGAACATAGCAGTTAGAAACTTCTATAGTTATTTAATTCTTAGTGATACATCTGTAAGGATTTCAGACAATGAAATAAAAAGTTTTAATTTTTTAAGTACTTTATAAATTTTCTGTATGGCTATACTTGGTCACGAAGATCAACATCTAGCGACAATTTGTTTCACGCCATACATTCCGATGCATATGTCGAGTTACCGACGGAAGTTAATCAGAAATATTCATTTTGAATTTTGGAATTGTTTACGGGAAAGGAGGCACATACACAGTCTTTCATATAACCTCATAAAAATGAATATATGGGTCCAGGGTCAGAAATGTAGTCGATCAAGAACAGAACACAGCCTCGTCGTGTCCAGAAAGACATATCCATCGGTTTGCACTTCCATTACTTGATCAAATGTATCTGGGCACCTATTGGCGGACAGCCATGTGGGATGTGTCCACCCTTCGCCATTATGACGGCTTGAGCTTCGATGGGGGCACGCTCAATAAGGTTATCGTGTGTCTGTGGAGGAATGAGAGCTCATTACTCCTCAAGAGCCGAAACCAGAGAAGGTAATGATGTTCGGCACTGGGATTTGGAGCAAAGTCGACGTTCTAGCTCATCGAAAAGTGTTCCACAGATTTCAGGCCGGGACTCGGGGTAGGTCAGTCAATTTTGATGTTACTGTCCACTAACACTGCCTTAGAGATGCTAGTTTATGACAGGATACATTGTGGAGCTGATAAAGTCACAAACTATTTCTCTAATGTACGCACTACACGTTGCTGGAAAATGTGTTCGTGTCTGTCCGCATTTAGAGTTTTCTTAAGTGCAATAAGGACAACAAACAATACCCACGGAAAATATCTCTATACCATAACACCACATCCTCCTTACTTCATTGTTGGCACTACACATGATGATGGCACGTGACGTTCCGCGGACATTCGCCAGAGCCGCCCGCTGAGGCCGAGCGGTTGTAGGCGCTTCAGCCCGGAACCGCGCTGCTGCTACGGTCGCAGGTTCGAATCCTGCCTCGGACATGGATGTGTGCGATGTCCTTAGGTTTAGTTATGTTTAATTAATTCTAAGTCTAGGGGACTGGTGACCTCAGATGTTACGGCCCATAGTGCTTAGAACCATTTGAACCATTTTTTGCATTCGCCAGACAAAGTCTTCCACCGGATTTTAGCAGGGTACAGCGTGATTCATCACTCCAAATCACTCGTTTGCAGTCATCCACTTCCAATGGCGTACCCGCATCCAGCCATCCTGTACCATGTATTTCGTGATTTCCCTAAATCGCTTCAGGCAAATGCTGGGAGGGTTCCTTTGAAATGGCACGCCCCACTTCCTTCCCCATCCTTACCTAATCCGATGGAAACGATGGCCTCGCTGTTTGGTCCCCTCCCCGCAAATCAACCAACCAACGAATCCATAAGCTTCGTCTAAAAGTAATTACAAAAATGTGTGGCTAAAGAGCTGATCGACCATTGTTCTCCATTTTTTTTAAACTATCTGGTCGTAGTGATTGTGATAGGTGGACTGAGGGTTTTTGTTGTTGTGGTCTTCAATCCTGAGACTGGTTTGATGCAGCTCTCCATGCTACTCTATCCTGTGCAAGCTTCTTCCTCTCCCAGTATCTACTGCAACCTACATCTTTCTGAATCTGCTTAGTGTATTCATCTCTTGGTCTCCCTCTACGATTTTTACCCTTCACGCTGCCCTCCAATGCTAAATTTGTGATCTCTTGATGCCTCAGAACATGTCCTACCAACCGATCCCTTCTTCTAGTCAACTTGTGCCACAAACTCCTCTGCTCCCCGATTCTATTCAATACCTCCTCATCAGTTATGTGATCTACCCATCTAATCTTCAGCATTCTTCTGTAGCACCACCTTTCGAAAGCTTCTATTCTCTTCTTATCCAAACTATTTATCGTCCATGTTTCACTTCCATACATGGCTACACCCCATATAAATACTTTCAGAAACGACTTCCTGATACTTAAATCTATACTCGATGTTAACAAATTTCCCTTCTTCAGAAACGCTTTACTTGCCATTGCCAGTCTACATTTTATATCCTACCTACTGAGGGTAGGACTTTGGAACCCACCAATGACTCCTTCCGCTGATTCCACGCGATTTTTACAACGAGCCTCTGCAATGATCGACAGTGCGTATACGTCAGTACAAGAGGTGTGGCTTGTCTTGGTTTCGTTGGGGTTATTCTTCCGCGTTTTCACATCACAATCAGATTATCAACCGTCGGTCTGGACAGTTTTAAAAGGGTTGAAATATCATTGATGGATTTGTTACTCTGATAACATTCAACGACTAGTCCACGTCTTACTCTTTGATATCTCCTGAGCGACCCATTTTGATGTTACTGCTTCTCTACTGACAACACAATACCCTCCACCTCCTTTTATACTGGCAACTTCGCTTCTGGAGATTAGCGGTCAATTTCGGATACATCTGATCCGGTAGTGTGTGTGTGTGTGTGTGTGTGTGTAAGAGTGCCTGATCGGTAAAATTATACGTGCTGGAAACGTTTCTTCCTCTTTGAGTTTCAAAATGGTTCAAATGGCTCTGATCACTATGGGACCTAACATCTGAGGTCATCAGTCCCCTAGAACTTAGAACTACTTAAACCTAACTATCCTACGGACAGGACATCACACACATCCATGCCCGTGGCAGGATTCGAACCTGCGACCGTAGCGGTCGCGCGGTTTCAGACTGAAGCGCCTAGAACCGCTCGGCCTCATCGGCCGGCTGTTTGAGTTTCAGCATTATTGTAGCGTTTCTCTTAGGCTTGCGGAACGATCGAAATTTTGGGTTTTGTTTTACGTTCACTGCAATCGTTATCGATGTATCGTTGTGCATCAAATAGTTATGGCCGTTTGAGATAGCTACAGTCATTCTGATGTGTTCAGTAAAAAATGGTCCAAATGGCTCTGAGCGCTATGGGACTTAACATCTGAGGTCATCAGTGCCCTAGAACTTAGAACTGCTTAAACCTAACTAACCTAAGGACACACACACATCCATGCCCGAGGCAGGATTCGAACCTGCGAACGTAGAATAGGCGAATTGTGTATGGATAATCCGCAAACCGGATAGTTCGCACCGTGATAATGTGTGCCTGATGCATTTTGTACGGAACTTCTGTTTGCATTCTGTTGCGACACAATAATGTGTTGAAGGCTGGTTCTGCGCGTGACGGTACGGAGCAGTCGGGTGGGCAAGGCAGCGCGCCACCGCCGTCACCGGGGCTGGGCGCGAGCTGTGCAGACAGGTAAGTGCGGCCGTGTTTTAAAAATGCGGAGCGTCGGCGGCGTCGGCGGTGGCGTCGGCGGCGGCCGGGGCCGGGGCCGGCCGGGCCGGCGCTCGCCCATATTGATCGCTATTGAGAATGAAGAAAAGGACAGGGCGCGGGACCGCCATCTTAAGATTATTCGCCGAGACGGCAGCGCCCCGGCGCCGCGCCAACACCCACCGCGGCCTCGTCGTGCAGGTGGCTGGCTGCGCGACCGTATCTTCCAGCGGCTAACTGCGACCGCCTCTGCAACCTTCACTTTCTGCCGGTACGCTTCTCCCGAGCCCTGGATGACTTATCACGAAATGACGGTGCCACCGATACGTATTATTATTATATTTCTTTCCTTTCTCAGACGTTATGTCTGGTTAAAAATGGAAAGTGACGCGGACCTTGATCAAGCGTGACTTCCTTTAACTGTACGGTATATGTTACACTGCATTTACGAACTTTCGGGTAATTGAACATGTATCAATAATTACAGATTTCTGTAGTTGTATATATACATTTGGATGTAGCTGTATTGCGCTGATGTACTGGTGGATATTGTGTGGTATGACTCCTGTATTTGACAGTATAATTGGTATAATGTCAACTTTATCCTGATGCCACATGTCCTTGACTTTCCTCAGCCAGTTGGATGTATTTTTCAATTTTATTCTCCTGTTTTGTTCAGTATATTTTGTTGTATTGGTGAGTATGATGTCAGGTTTGTTATGTGGTGTTGTTTTATCTGTTATAATGGTTGTGTTCCAGTATAATTTGTATTCATCATTCTCCAGTACATTTTGTGGTGCATACTTGTATATGGGAACGTGTTGTTTTATTAGTTTCTGTTGTATGGCAAGTTGTTGATGTATTATTTTTGCTACATTGTCGTTTTCTGGGGTATTCTGTATTTGCTAGTATTCTACATCCACTTGTAATCTACTGTTTCTATTTGTTGTTTGAGAAGTCTGCATTTGTCTGTTGTGGTATTGGGATCTTTGATAATATGCTTGCTGTAATATCTGGTGTTTATTGTTTGATCCTGTATTGCAATCATGAATCCTTCCGTCTCACTGTATATATTGCCTTTTCTTAGCCAGATGTTGGATGCGTCTTGATCGACGTGTGGCTGTGTTAGATGATATTATTATTATAATTATTATTTATTATTATTATTATTATTATTACTTTGGTTCAGATTTTTACGTAACACGATGTGGTGATAAAGGTTTAAATAATAAATTACAATAAATTAAGTATGGTCTCTAGTAACCCGAAGAACTATTCTGCCACTTGTCAGTTGTAAGGGATCCATAATCCTACGAACATAGGTATTAGTATTCGACACCCAGGTCGATAGCAGACACGAATCGATTGTCGAGCGCTGCAGGAGGCAGTGAGACGAGTGTCGAGTGAGCAGTAGTACTGGAGAGACGGGCAAGAATGCTGGTCGAGTGAGTAGTAAACGGTAAATTCACCGGAGTATGACAAATGAGCGCGTCCCCCTGGTCGTCGTGGGGTTGGCCCTCATCGATACCATTCGCGAGTGATGTAAAACCAAAAGCGACAAGTGCCGAATTACGTGTTTCGCGTTAACCGCGTAGGCCAGCAACAGCCACGGATTGCAGTGAGCTTTGTTTGAATGTTAACCATCATCATTGCTTGTGACGAAGTACTTAAAATCAGCAACCAATAAAAAGATATAACCGTAATTAAACGTGTAAGGCGAAGGTAGCAACTGCCTCAGAATTTGGTGTGTTCGTAGAAAATACAATACAGTTTGTACATCGCAACCTTTGTGATTTTTAATAATAGACAAACTCTCAATAACTAACAGTTCCGTCTCAGAACAGCCGCACTCGGTTGAAATACCCCCGAAACCACTGCAGAAAAACCGATAGCCTTGCCGGCCGCGGTGGTCTAGCGGTTCTGGCGCTGCAGTCCGGAACCGCGGGACTGCTACGGTCGCAGGTTCGAATCCTGCCTCGGGCATGGGTGTGTGTGATGTCCTTAGGTTAGTTAGGTTTAAGTAGTTCTAAGTTCTAGGGGACTTATGACCTAAGATGTTGAGTCCCATAGTGCTCAGAGCCATTTGAACCATTTGAACACATCCATGCCCGAGGCAGGATTCGAACCTGTGACCGCAGCGGGCGCGCGGTTTTAGACTGGAGCGCCTAGAACCGCTCGGCCACTTCGGCCGTCTAACAATTAACTGCTTGGCGGCTTCGGTAAATGACGCAAAATCCAATAAAGGAATTTAAACGGTGGTGTTTCACAGTAAAACGTCTGATGCTGCCAAAAAAGCAAAGGTTTAGGTCCTGTAGCCTCAAGGAATAAAATTCAGTACGAAAAGATACCAACGATATGATTCACTGATGACTTTGCTATCCTCAACGAAAGTGAAAAAAATATATGACGTTTTAAATGGAGCGAAAGTTCTAATGAACACAGATTACGAGCTGAGAGTAATCTGACGAAAGAGCAAAATAATGAGGAGTAGCAGAAAGACATTAGCGATCAACGAAAAATCATAATTGAGTATCACAATGTTACGGAGACGAAACGGAGGAAGCAAAACAAAACATGATCGAAGAAACAAGGAGAACATAAAAAGCAGACTAGCACAGGCAAAACAGGGCATTTCTGGTCGAGAGAAGTATAATAGTATAAAACATCGTTCTTCACCGAGGAAGGAATTTCTTGCAGTGTACGTTTGGAGCAAAGCATCGAGGGTAGTGAATCCTGGGCTGTGGAACACACTAAAAAAAGAGTATACAAGCGCTTCAGATCTGTTGGTACAGAACAGAGCTTCTCCACAGAACCGGCGAAGAAAGAAATTTAAGGAGAACACCGACATGAAGACAAGGCAGTATGATAAGACAGACATCGGGGAATAAATGCCATGGTACTAGAGGGAGCAGTAGAGGCTACAAACTGTTGGGGAGGACAGAGATTGGAATACATCCAACAAATTATTGAGCACGTAGGGTGCAAGTGTTACTCTGAGCTTAAGAGGTTCACGCAAGTGAGGAGTTCGTGCCGGACTCTATCGAACTAGGCAATAAGACTGACAACTCAAAAAACCTCTTCACAATCAGTCTGGGAACAACTGCTCTTCCTTTCTTATGTGGTCTTTACCTTATCTGCCAGATCCCCGTATTTCGCCATTTGGTTTACAAATTATGGGCATGAAGAATGTGGCTTGCTCAGCTTTGTTAATTGCTGCCATGTTTTATCCGTTATTATGCTGTGGTTCCATTTTCTACGACAATGGGAGGATCGAATCTGTAGTATGGACGAAAGTCTTTCATTCTGATATGTGAATGCATGAATGCCATCCTCCGACCGATATTGCAACCTTATCGGAGACATATTGGCGAGGCATTCGTCTTCATGGACGACAATTCGCGCCCCCGTCGTGCACACCTTGTGAATGACTCCCTTCAGGATAATGTCATCACTCGACTAGAGTGGCCAGCATGTTCTTCAGACATGAACGCTTTCTAATATGCCTGGGATAGATGAAAAAGGGCTGTTTATGGACGACGTGACCCACCAACCACTCTGAAGGATCTACATCGAATCGCCGTTGAGGAGTGGGGCAATCTGGACTAACAGTGCCTTGATGAACTTGTGCATAGTGTGCCACGACAAATACAGGCATGCATCAATGCAAGAGGATGTGCTGCTGGGTATTAGAGGTACCGGTGTGTACAGCAATATGGACCACCACCTCTGGTCTCGCTATATGGTGGTACAACATGCAATGTGTGGTTTCCATGAGTAATCAAAAGGGCGGAACTGATGTTTATCTTGATCTCTCTTCCCATTTTCCGTACAGATTCCGGGACTCTCGGAACCGAGGTGATGCAAAACTTTTTTTTTATATATGTGTATATAAGATGCAGACACAGACAATGAGATGCAGCACGATCCTACGAGACAGCATTATCAGCAGCTGACAGTGTTTCGAATTGGTCCTCAATGTCCATCTCCACGACGCTGGCTGATCGAATCGTGCAGTATCGAGATTTGGGGGGGTATTCGGATATGGACAGTGCCCCGATGTTGGGCAGCATGGCAATGTGAGAACAAGCATACTCTTCGTCGGGGTTACGGTCGACCACCAGAGAGAATCCATTATTGGGAACCAAGCACTTCGTAACCGCTTCACCTCTGCGCTTGCCATCTGAGGACAAGTATGGACACTATGCAACATTCTGTGTCATGTTGCACCACTGGTCGGAGACGAGTAGCAGCCGGACCAGGGAATTTCCCTCCATCTCGGACGAGTGCATGCATTCAAGCTAGAAAGTGTGCAGCCTCATAGTGGTAAGTGGGTTCAAACTGCCGAGTTATTTGTAAATTTATCTCTGTAATCGCTGAAGTAACATCACTTATCCTTTCAAAGCGAGAACTTTAATTTCGTTTTTTCCTCTACTTCTGGATGCTTCAGGTTTTTGTTCCCGGGCACTATAGCTTTTGCTGTACTGGTAAGAAATCTGCAGCGTCTCGTCGAAGGTCAGAGCGCGTCTTGCGAGAGAGGACTGGGGAGGGAGGGGAGGGAGAGAGGGTGAGAGAGGAAGAGAGAGAGAGAGAGAGAGAGAGAGAGAGAGAGAGAGAGAGCGCACCTGCACATATGAGGGTAGGCGAGGGTTGGGAACTGGGAGCAGGGTGACGGCCCTGCGGCAATTAAGCCCGGCGCCGGTGGCCGACCGCCCAGCTGTGGCAACAATGCCGCAGATAACAATTTACTGCCGCGGCTAGCCAGCCAGGCCCGGCGCTGCTCGATACGACGCGCGCCTCGGGGCGGGTACCGCGACTGGGACGTGCTGGCGGACACGCCTTTATCTTTCCGCGCACACTACCTCAGGCCTTAGCAGTTTACGACACTGTCGGCAGATAGATCTTATAACAGCAGCATCTGAGGATGTGATTGAGTCATTACACTGCCGCATAGTGCAGCGTACCTCACGTGGCGGTCCTTTTTTCGTGTTCCTACAGGTTTTCTTTCGCGGGTCATGCTCGAAGAGGATAAGGAGGAAAGGTGCACGCTTCGAGAGGTTATAGTATTACTGATTCTGAACAACTATAGACATACGTCCTATTCCGAATAGTTTCCGAGATAGAAGACAACGGCCTCGCTGCAGTGGTAACTGTGGTGTCCCCGCCAGACACCACACTTGCTAGATGGTAGCCTTTAAATCGGCCGCGGTCCGTTAGTATACGTCGGACCCGCGTGTCGCCACTATCACTGATTGCAGACCGAGCGCCGCCACACGGCAGGTCTAGTCTAGAGAGACTCCCTAGCACTCGCCCCAGTTGTACGGCCGACTTTGCTAGCGATGGTTCACTGTCTACATACGCTCTCATTTTCAGAGACGACAGTTCAGCATAGCCTTCAGCTACGTCATTTGCTACGACCTAGCAAGGCGCCATATTCAGTCACTATAATTTGAACAGATAATATTGTGAATCATGTACCGTCAAGAGCGACGTTCATCATTAATGGATTAAAGTTAAGTATCAAACTAATTACGTCCGCTTTCTGAATTCTCATTCCTTATCATGTTCCAGACCTCACGTCAGTATAGTTCTTCCCTCCTCACGCCAGCCTGCGTGAGCTAAAAAGCGTGCATTTCGGCCTCCACTCGTAACACGGTGTTGGCTCTTCTGCTAACACAAAAGTAACACTAGTTGCCGTCAAATCGCCCAAGTCAAGCGCTGTCGGGCTAGGCTAGCACTCGGATAGGCGATCGTCCGTGTCTCTCGTGTGCTGTTGACAAGCGGGTTTCATTCTGCCCTTGTGAGGTCAACTGCAGTCAGAAGTAGCGGCTACGGTCACGGAAACTGACGACGGGAAAGCGGTTTGCTGACCTCACGCCCCTCATACCCGCATCCAGTGCCGCCTATTGTAAGGCTCCAGCGCAATCATGTCGCTGTACGAAAGTAGTACTCTAAATTTCCGACGAAGAAACTCCTATTCATTTTCTTCTCTAGGATTAAATGTCAGCGCGATGAGAGCGCGAGAATACTGAAAATCTCGCGCATGCACTTTAACGTAGGTAGTTTTTGTAGGTCAATTTCAAGCTGTTCCTCAACTATGTCCATACAAAATTTTTTGTTCAGAATCACTAATACTGTCAACGCTCAAAGCAGGCACCTTTCCTCCTGACTCATTATTTACTACTTCCACTTCTAAAAGATGCAAAATGGTTCAAATGGCTCTACGAACTATGCGACCAAACTGCTTAGGTCATCAGTCTCCTAGACTCAGAACTACTTAAACCTAACTAACCTCACACACATCCATGCCCGAGGCAGGATTCGAACTTGCGACCGTAGCAGCAGCGCGGTTCCGGACTGAAGCGCCTAGAAGCGCTCGTCCACAGCGGCCGGCTAAAAAGATGCAAATGAACAAATATTTTCAGTCTTCCCACTTTTCAGAAAGGCTTTCGAACTGTACCACAAAATCAAGATACTATTATATGTATTATTAACTGTGTGCTTCCGGGTGTAAAGCGGAGTTGTTGTTTACATTTTTTCACAGTACATTATTTCGACGAACGACTCAGTAATCTTCTTCAGATGCTGCGACTTGCACCGTTGCCGGCCGCTGGTGGCCGAGCGGTTCTGGCGCCACAGTCTGGAACCGCGCGACCGCTACGGTCGCAGGTTCGAATCCTGCCTCGGGCATGGATGTGTGTGTTGCCCTTAGGTTAGTTAGGTTTAAGTAGTTCTAAGTTCTAGGGGACTTATGACCTCAGCAGTTGAGTCCCATAGTGCTCAGAGCCATTTGAACCATTTTAAACTTGCACCGTTGTATGTACTCACTGCATGGTCTCCAGCCAGGCTGCGAACTATTACTGGTCTGGGGCCGCTATTTGTAGTTGACTGTGAGTTGGAGTACCGACGCTCATTACCCCATTTGATGCTCTAGTTTCTAACTGCCCGCAGAAATATTCTGTGAAACAACAGTTCACAGTTTGGTTGGAGTCCAGGCTTCTCGGCCTGGAGAGAGGAAACATGGAGAGCCTTCGCAAATATCCGATTCCCTCGATGGGTAAAAACAGTTTTATACTGCTTTGGATGTTTGGACTGAATCAATAGTTGGTTTCCGTTACTACATTCACAAAAGTCAGCCTACAAAGTCGTCTTGTTACATCGAGACACGTCCCAAATCTGGATGCTGAGGCGTTCCCTGCTACCAGTTTCAGCTGCATTGTTTATTCGAAAGATGATCAGACGATCGGTATTTAACGACCTGTCGACGTTGATTACGTTCAAGTCTGCACGTCGCATAATTAGAAATAGGGCACAAATTCGGAACACGAGCGAGGGGTAGAAAGTAGGCCTTTGCCGTTTCTGTGAAATCATCGCAGAAATTTGTCAAATGGTTCAAATGGCTCTGAGCACTATGGAACTTCTGAGGTCATCGGTCCCCTAGAACTTAGAACTACTTAAACCTAACCAACCTAAGGACATCACACACATCCAAGCCCGAGGCAGGATTCGAAACTGCGACCGTAGCGTTCGCGCGGTTCCAGCCTGTAGCGCCTAGAACCGCTCGGCCACGCCGGCCGGCAGGAAATTTGTCAGAAGTCACTTACAGAAATTGCGAAATACTTGCAGAAAAATGATTGGACGGAGCTTTGAAGCCCGTACCTCCAAATGCGAATCCAGCATCTGTAACACTGGAACACCTTCTTGGATAAAATAGTTGGTGTATTCGAAGAAAACAACTGCGAGAAAGAGTATGAACGGAAAAAGGGTGCCACTAGCTATTACCCTGTATGTTCGATGCGAATATCCACAGATACCAGAAGGCAACCAAATGACCGACGTTTAGAAATTTTAATTTGCGTGACAGCATGATGATGTATACGTGTGCAAGCTAAAGCGTCATCACTGATATCTGACTCCGCCACAAGAGAACGACGGTATGTAACCGAGGGTAGCAATTAAACGTAAGGAGCCGTGACTTTAATGCAGCGAAGCTGTTTTCGTTTTAATTTCTTTCCCCCTAAAAACACGCGCGCGGGATTTTTGTGCGGCGGCGGCGGCGGCGGCTGTCGACTGTCGCGGCGGTGAGCACGGAAGGGTGGCTGCTGCTGCTGCTGCCTGTCCCGCTGTATCGATTAGGCAAGCAGGCGGGCTACATGCAAGGGAGGGCATGCTAGCGCGCCCCAACACGGAAAAATGGAAGAGAGCGCCAAGTCTGCGCAGCGCCCACCGGCCACGCGCCCTACACCGCACAGCGGTTGCCGGCAAACCACGGCCCAGTCACAACCACCGACTGAAACACTGTGCAGTCACGTCCGGAAAACAAACCCTCACCTTCTGGAACACCACCTACTCCCCTTGCGTAGAAAATAACAATTCTCGATGCTACTTTTCTGCTAACTTGTGTGTGTGTGTGTGTGTGTGTGTGAGTGACAGAGAAAGAGAGAGAGACGTATGGAAGACATAGTAATAAGCGTCCCTGGCGTCGAGAAACAACTGATAGATTTGAAAGCAAATAAGTCACCAGGTCGAGATGGAACCGCAATTCGCTCTTACGAAAACAGTACCCCACGATAATCGCCTCTTACCAAGCGTGCACTTATCGCGAATCTCTCGCCCAGTGCAAACCGACTGAAAACAAAGCGCAAGTGACTCCTATATGCAGTGCTTAAAAAAAAAAAAAAAAAAGTTTGAGGGTACTCCGACATTGGATATAAAGCAGCGAAAATTACTTATAACTGAAGCATGGGATACCACCCATCTGCTTTTAGCCATGACGTCAACAACATCATCATGGTAGCGGGACCGTAGGTACATCTATTGGTACCTCGGCGTTTGAGCGTATGCATATCCGTTTAGCACTACCATCGCCCACCACTATTAGCGGGCGAGGGCACTACATGCTTGTCGAACTGCCTGCCAGCGATTCAGTTGTCGAGAACGGTTGCCGCAGCTTCGAAATGCTTGAAACAGTCAATGACATCGCTTTTCCCACCAAAAAGTGCACTGGTATCGTTCGTATTGCGATTACCAACACGAAAAAGTGAAATAAAAAATTAATGTTCTTGAAATAGATCTTTGGCACTCTTCGAAGTTATCAACATCGTAAAAAATTTCTTTGTCGACGAAAAAGTTTAGGGATACGCGTCCCCCCCCCCAAAAAAACAGCACTGCCTGTATATAAAAAGGGTAAAGGAACGGACCCGCGAAATCACAGACCAACATCCCTAATTTCGGTTTGCTGCAGAATCCTTGAACATCTTAGTTCGATTATAATAATTTTTCCTGGGACGAGAAGCTGATGTCCACGAATCAACATGGTTTTAGAAAGCATCGCTCGCGCGAAATTCAGCTAGCCCTTTTCTCACATGGCATACTGTGAACTATTGATGAAGGGGCAACAGGCAGATTCCGTATTTCTACATTTCCGGAAAGCATTTGATACGGTGTCCCATTGCAGACTATTAAAGCAGGTACGAGCATGTAGGGTAAGTTGACAGATAAGTGAGTGCCTTGAAGACTTTTTCAGTTACGGAATCCATTACGTTGTCCTCGACAGTGAGTGTTCCAAGATCTGAGATAAGGGTATCGTCAGGAGTGGCCCAGGAAAATGTGATAGGACCGCTGTTGTCCTTTATTGACATAAATGATTTGGAGGACAGCGTAGGCAACAATCTGCTGTGGTTTGCTGATGTTGCTGTGGTGTACGGCAAGGTGTCGAAGTTGAGTGACTGCAGGACGAAAGACTTCGACAAAATTTCTAATTGGCGTGGTGAATGCATAAAAATGTACGTTAATGTGGATGAGTAGCAAAAATAATGTTCGGATACAGCATTAGTAGTATCCTGCTTTACGCAGTCAAGTCGTTTAAATACATGGGTAATCGTTGCAAAGCGAAACCAAATGGAACTAGCATGCGAGCACTATGTTAAGCATTGCGAATGGTCGACATCGGTTTATTTGGAGTATTTTAGGTAAGGGTAGTTCACCTGTAAAGGAGACCGCATTACAGCACGGTGGTGCGACCTATTCTTGAGTACTGCTCGAGTGTTTGGGATCTGTTCCATGTCCGATTGAAGGAAGAGATCGAAGCAATTTAGAGGCGGCCTGTTTAGATTCGTTACTGGTAGGTTCGAACAGCCCATAGGTGTTACGGAAATGTTTCGGGAACTGAAATGGACTTTCTTCTCGAGGAACACTATTGCGGAAATTTAGACAACCAGCATTTGAAATTGACTGCCTACCGATTCTTCCGCCGCCAGCATAAACTGCACGTAACGACTAAGAAGATAAGATACGAGAAATCTGGGCTCATACGGAGACTTATAGACTGTCACTTTTCCCTCGCTCTATTTACAAGTGAAACAGGAAAGGCAATGACTAATAGTGGTACATGTTGCCCTCCGCCACGCGCCGTACGGTGGCTCGAAGAGTATCGATGTAGATTTAGATGTAGAAGAGGAGGGAAAGAGACGGAGGGAGGGAGATGGATGGTAAGACGGGTTGGAGATGGGTGGGACTGAGTGTGCGAGTTAAAGTGCAAAACTATCGCAAAATACTCGTATTTTAGTGATCAACCAATACCCCCCATTAATGAGGATAATCTGGATAATTTGCAGCTCGTTTGAAGAAAAGCTAGTCTTTCAATCATCTCAGTGTACAGCGCCATATCTCCTGAACTTCGGTAACTGAATTATAGTGTTAAAAGCGTTAACGTACGATTATACCTCTTAATAAGTACAATATTCAGTGATATATGCATATACTTTCTGCGAATATTGTTAGTAGTAAAAATGCAGCAAATTAGAAGTCATACTGAAATGAAATGAATGATCGTATGGCATTGTTGGCTGGGAGGCCCCATGCGCGGAAGTACGGCCGCTGTACCTTATGATGCAGTTCTGATGCATCAACAACGACAATGGAGCCCACGCTTAACTCATTTCCTTTCATTATTGTGCGTGCGTGTGTGTGTAGTGGTGGTGGGTGGGGGGAGAGGGGGTACGGGGACGTTAGCGACAGGAAGTGTAGAAACGGTTTGGAATTATGTGTAAAGTTCGTTGGAATCCGCTAAGTTCTCACATTTTCAGATATTGGATGAATATAGTGTGGATAATTAGCCGCTGAGTTATAATACCTCAATTCATATACAAAATTTCTAGCTTCGGTAACTGAATTATGGTGTTAAAAGCGTTAACGAACGATTATACCTCTTAATAAGTACAATATGACAGCATATTAAATTCATAAATTCGGCCAATAAGTATATGAAACACTGAAAATAAAATTTCTGTTGTCCCTCGTTCCTAATGGATGAGAGAAGTAGACAGCACCATCATCAAGAAATTGGCACAC
This sequence comes from Schistocerca nitens, assembly GCF_023898315.1. Taxonomy (NCBI): domain Eukaryota; kingdom Metazoa; phylum Arthropoda; class Insecta; order Orthoptera; family Acrididae; genus Schistocerca; species Schistocerca nitens. Next base: position 186,477,041 of record NC_064617.1, on the reverse strand, counting down.
AGAGCTTTGCGTTTTCTGTGTAGGCAGCAGTGAGAAGTGACGTTAAGGTTACGAATAATTCCTCCTACCCTCTACAGCCACCCTCCTGATACTTCACAAAGTGTGCGAGCAACTAGTCTCAACTACACTTGGGGTGGTTGGTTCTGTGATGTGCGCAGAAACGCCGTACATTTATGTCTAAATTCTCCGATAATGAAGAATAAATGACAAAAGCTCTTGGATATGAGACGTAAAAAAATGAAGTTCCATCGCATTGCTGAAATGTGATGACAGTGAAGGGAACTGCAGAGAACTGACCGCTGTTTCCGACGACTGCTGCCAACAAAATGACAAAAAGTACAAAAACTCGATCGAGACCGTAAACGGAAAGCAAGCTGGTGATGGGAGGAAGAGAGCTGAAATTAGGAGAGATCTCCCTCATCTCGGTACCCACAGCTTTTAATATTACTCAAGGAATTAACTAACATAATGAATTACCAACATAGTTTCCACCGACAAGCAACATGCATTAATTTTGTAATCTTTCATTAACTACGCAGAATATGTTATGTCTACACAAGACAGCATTCATTTCACCAATAAGACAACTAGCTCAGGCAGAGAACAGTAATTAAATCACTCCATATAGTCGCTATCTTGTGGGAAAAAGCATAACTACGTACATTATTTGATCGAAAGTACCCAGGTACGTATTCGTGGAGGTTAATATGGAGTGTGTCCACCCTTCGCCTTTATGATGGCTTGAACTCTGCTGGGGACGCTTTCAATGAAGTGTCTGAATGTCAGCGGAGGAATGGCAACGCATCCTTCCTCAACAGACAGAACCAGAGAAGGTAGAGACACTGGACTCTGGGGTCTGGAGCGAACTCGACGTTCTAACGCATCGCAAAAAAAGATGGTCTAGTATGTTCAAGTTCGAACTCTGGACAGACCAGTCCATATCAGTAGTTGTTGTATCCGGATCCCACTCCAGCCAATGCCAAGTCTGGGTTGTTACTATGGGTTATCACAGTGTTAGTTTCGGAGGGTGGCCGGATGCCCTTTCTGTCGCCACCCCGTATCCCCCAGGGCGGAAGCAGTGTACCCTACCTGCCTGCGTCAAGTGTAAACCGTGAAATAGTGCGAATGTGTTGCAAATGTCTGCGAGTACGTGGAGACCAGACCGGTATTCACCTAGTGGGATGTGGAAAACCGCCTAAAAACCAAATCCAAGCTGGCCAGCACATCGGCCCTTCGTCGTTAATCAGCTAGGCGGGTTCGATATGGGACCGGCGCGCCTACCCGAGTCCAGGAAGCAGTGCATTAGCGCTCTCGGCTCACCTGTTGGGTATATCAGTAGGTAATGTTACTGCCCGCCAAACAATTGCCTCACAGATGCTCCTTTATGACAGGGTGCATTGTCATGCTAATCGATCAGTCAACGTCTCCCAATAATTCTTCTGTCGTTCGCAGTACACAACACTGTAAAATGTGTTCATATCCTTCCATATTTAGCTTTTTCTTAGGCGCAATAAGCGGACCACACCCTAACTACGAAATACACCCTCACCGGTACACAACCTTCTACATACTTCATTGCTGGCAGTATACATGTTCGCAGATAACGTTCTCGCCAAAACCAGTCCCTTCCAAAGGATTGCCATAGTGTGTGTGAGATTCATCATAAGTTTCCAGTCATTTACTGTCCAGTTGGTCGCTCTTCAGACCACTTCAAGCGTCATTTGGCAGTGACTTCTACCGCTGGTTTACGTAATTTATTACTGCCACCTTCAGTAATGCTCGACAGTTCCTGTCCGTCAGCATTCGATACCTCACTGGTGTTGGTTCAGCTGCCGTACCTTCGAGTGTCCATTTCACCATCACATCACAACAGCAGACTTGAGCGTCTTTAGAAGGATTGAAATGTCCCTGATGGATCTGTAAATCAGGTGACATACAATGACTAGTCGACGTTCGAAATCACTGAACTCACCTGATCCAACTATTCTGCTGTTATGAACTCTCCTGATCCACCTGTTCTGCTGTTACTGCTGTATTCCGCTGTTACTACCCGCCTTTCGTGGCATCTAGTTGTCTGTTCCGTGCTACGTAGGGGTATGCAAATACTTTTGATGGAACGGCGTACATTTGGCTATTAAGATGTGGTATAGTACGTAACACACGTTACGAACTTTTCCTGCTGACCGTCTCGAAATACATATCACCTCTTGGTATCATATTGTAAAATTCGTCCGAAGAATTGCGTCCCTCAGGAGTACAGAAGAGCTGAACGAATAATTAGCAGCATAACGGTTTACTGTGTAAGACTAATTACAACTTCCATGTACTCACAATTGGAGGAACCTAATGGAGAAGTGTAGTTTCATTAGTAGGACGAAAAAGATTTACGTATTCAATAATGTTAACAGTAATCATGTATGTACATCCTATAAACTGGCTCGTTCCCCATCATTACGATGAAAGAAACGTGCAAGTGATCTATGCATGTTACTTGCTAGCTAACGAACTGTGTGTTTCTATGATAATTCCACATAGACTCATGGAGATACAAGTTTCTCTAGTCCTCATCGTGACAATATCAGATGTTTGTACTACCTAATCAAGATAAGTGAAATCCAATTTTACAAAACATACTACATCGTACACAATGACACTGACAGAAAGATTCATTACGGGCCAAGCCTATCCCACCCGTATGCTTTCGCAGTCCCGCAACGTATGCAGGAAAGTTTCTGCAGAGCGAAGTAGGAAAGAAATTGTGACAAACCGTTAGCAGCACCGGAACTCATGCTCAAAGTGTAATGGCCAACTCTTACTTAAAACAAGTTTTCCAGTTTGCCTCTATAAATGCTTTTTCTTCCAGTTCTCTTGCTTTTGCATCACGCTATTACTTTATTACTCACAAAGCGTGAGGTTTTTCTAGTAAGGTACGCTATTTCTTTGCCTGTTGTGGTGTTAAGCGTCATTTTATCAACTTGTTTTAACTGAGTGTTTTGTTTCAAATGGATCGTCTAAGAGACGATTTCAAATTCCAACGCTGTATTCTCTTAGGATATGTGAGGGGGACTACAGTCGCTTTAGAACAAGAATTAATTTTATAGAGGAGTGGAAAAAATATACGAAAACTTTAAGGGCAAGATAGTAGAACTACAATTAAATTGTCACACACAGATAAATTTGCGCGATTATGTGACTTCAGAATATCATTAATGCCGCTGAGTTTATTCTCGTCAAACATTATTGCTTATGACGAATAATTCAACACAACCTATATTCCACACACAAAAATAACAGTACACCTGCAAGCCCAAATTTCCATTACACTCTTTTATTAATGTACTTTATACCGTTCGGTCTAAGTAGTAAAATAGCATCTCCTCTGAGCTAGAAGTAAATTCACTTGTAGCACAGATACCGTCGTTTTGGCGATTACATCTCGACATCACCTCGACCACAGACACATCGGCAAATAACACGTCTAGATTTAGGGAAAAAAAAAACAGTACGTGTAACTACACTATGTGAGCAACAGTATCCGGACACCTGGCTGAAAATGACTTGCAAGTTCGTAGCGCTCTCCATCCGGAATGCTGGAATTCAATATGTTTAGCCTTGATGACAGCTTCAACTCTCGCACAGGCACACCTTCAATCAGGTGCTGGAAGGTTTCTTGAGGAATTGCGGCCCATTCTTCACGGAATGCTGCGCTGAGGAGAGGAATCTATGTCGGTCTGTGAGGCCTGGCACGAAGTCGGCGTTCCAAAACATACCAAAGGTGTTCTATAGAATTCAGGTCAGGGCTCTGTGCAGGCCAGTCCATTACAGGGATGTTATTGTCATGTAACCACTCCGCCACAGGCTGTGCATTATGAACAGGGGCTCGATCGAGTCGGAAGATGCAATCGCCATTCCCGAATTGCTATTCAACCAGTGGGAAGCAAGAAGGTGCTTAAAACATCCATGTAGGCCTGTGCTGTGACATTGCCACGCAAAACAACAAGGGTTGCAAGCCCCCTCCATGAAAAACGTGACCACACCATAACACCACCGCCTCTGAATTTTACGGTTGGCACTACACACGCTGTAAGATGACGTTCACCGGGCATTCGCTATACCCACACCCTGCCATCGGATCGCAACATTGTGCACCGTGATTCGTCACTCCACACAACGTTTTTCCACTGTTCAATTATCCAATGTTTACGCTTCTCACACCAAGCGATGCGTCGTTTGGCATTTACCATCGTGATGTGTGGCTTATGAGCAGCCGTTCGACCATGAGATACAAGTTTTCTCACCTGCCGCCTAACTGTCATAGTACTTGCAGTGGATCCTGATGCAGTTTGGAATTCCTGTGTGATGGTCTGGATAGATGTCTGCCTATTACACATCACGACCCTCTTCAAACAGTCGGCGGTCTCTGTCAGTCAACAGACGAGGCCGGTCTGCGCGCTTTTGTGATTTACGTGTCCCTTCACGTTTCCACTTCACTATCACATCGGAAACAGAGGACATAGGGATGTTTAGGAGTGTGAAAATCTCGTGTACAGACGTATGACACGAGTGATAATCACCTGACCAAGTTCGAAGTCCGTGAGTTCCGCGGAGGGCCCCATACTGCTCTCTCACGATGTCTAATGACTACTGAGGTGGCTGATATGGAGTAACTGACAGTAGGTGGCAGCACAATGCACCTAATATGAAAAAGTATGTTTTTGGGGTGTCCGGATACCTTTGATAACACAGTATATGTAAAGGGTATAGGAATCCTACTACAGTAAGTAAAAAAAACGCTTCAGTCGGAAAATCCTGACAGAAAAATATTATTACATGGTGCTTAACTCAGAAAGTAGGGACTATCTCTCTTGCAACTAACACGAAAGAAAGCGTTCCGCACTGGGTGTTTCATTCAATAATCAATGGATGTATTGCGTGTATGCGTAGCACGGTGACACACTGATGAACTGACAGCCATTATTTACGCTCATTTCACACTGCTCGAGGGAAGTCACGGAGTATAATCGGCTATTGGTCATTAGAATTTAAATGACATGGTTTTCAGCGAAGTTGGGGAAAAACTAAAGCGCAAGGAAGTTGTGGCCACGTGGAAACATTGATCATTTGGTATCGACATTTTCGATAATAAAGCCAGTACAGACAAAGAACTCACACAAATACCCCAGTGGCTTGAGGTACAAATAAAGAAACCAGAGAAAACGTTTCACTCTACAAAGAAAGGCAACCTGCTTCAAATGGAAATGCTATTTGCCGCGGTGTTTTCAGGTGCTCTGTTAGCAGGATACTCATTAAAAGCACGCAGCTATTTTCGCTCAACGAAACTACCTGTCTGTTGTAAAAGCGAAAAGTGTCCGTGTTAACATCAAGTGTTGTTCAAATTCTCCGTTTGCAAACATCTAGAATGTTACGTAAAAAAAAAAAAATAAAAATAAAAAAAAAAAAAATAAAAATAAAAAAAATCTACTACTCACCATCACGCATCGATCACATGATAAGAAAGAGTTGCTCACCTCCTGCAACAACACAAAAAATATATAAATATTCAGCTCAAGAATTCTTGTTCAATAAATAGCAATAAAAAAGACATTTGCAAAGCGGCGGAAGAAATAAATATTTAATCTCTTAGTTTTCCTCGTCCTCCTTCATACAGTTTCTATGACCAGTTTGCCCTATATCGCCGATTCTACCATGTACTACTATTCACCTTGAACCAGAAATAAATCAACACCGCAGTAGTCTCGGAAAGCGAGTCTTATACAAGAAATTAAACAGCAGTATATGGTAGAAACGGCGACACAAGCACGAACAGCGCACAGAAACTATACACTCACACGACTATAGCAAAGAACAGACCACTTCGTAGTCACCTCACGCAAATGGGGTTGATTCTTAACCCGAAATTGATGAAGTATTATTAATTTATATTTAGACTTTGTTTAGAAACTAGCAAGAGTATGCGAAATCTTTGACCAACCCTCATTAAAAAATCAATGTTACTAGAAACTTCCACATTATGTTTAATTGTTAAAAAATTAACAAATTATGGAAAGTTCGAAACAATTTATTTAATTAATAACTAAAAATACCATCGAGTAAGTGCACGCATCTGTCCCCGTGAAATTAGATAACGCCGTAATTAATTTTAAAAGAAAGTATATTTCGAATCAGTTAACATATTCACCCTCTGAAGGGAGATTATGTGTCCTTCCCCTGAGCTGCTTCTATCTGTCTAGCGAACACTGAGATAAACCGGCATTAACATCAAGAATGTTATATGCTGTATCTTTCTTTTAAAATGTCAGTGTTTATTCTAAACCTTTCAGAGGATGTTCGTGTATTGTTTGTAAGTTTAAAATTATTCGACGGAGGTAACTTTCTAGTAAATAATCGCGAGCTACCGCGCGGGGTAGCCGCGCGGTCTGAAGCACTTTGTCACGGTCCGTCCGGCTCCCTCCGTCGGAGGTTCGAGTCCTTCCTCGGGCATGGGTGTGTTCGTGTTTTCCATAGTGTAAGTTAGCCTAAGTTAGAGTAAGTAGTGTGTAGGCTTAGGGACGATGACCTAAGTAGTTTGGTCCCACAAGACCTTACCACAAATTTCCAAATTTCCAATCATGAGCTTTTCTTTCAATTTGGAGACTGGTTCAACGTAATTAAGTCCTATAGACAATATCCAAGTAAACCACCGTTTTTTTTCCTTTTTTTTAAGCAAATAATCATGTAGGACTGCTCATCATTCAAAACTGTCAGATCAAACTTCATATTGTAGCAAAGTCACGACGGATATTTCCTACATACGTGCGAGGTTTTATTTCCTTCGTGTCTCCACTCCAGTGTCTCGCAGAGACGCTCAAACAACTTGGGCCCACACTACAGAAACGCCCAACAAATGAGCCCAGAGGAACAAAGGAGGCATGAAGTAAAGTAAATGAAGCGCAGTAAAGGGCGGGAGTGACGAAGCGGCTTGTGTCGTCAGGTAGGCCAGATACGCGTGACGTCATTAATCACTGGGGCTCCACCTCCGCAGAGGCGCCAGGCCACCGGTTTGATGGCGCAGCTGACGTGCTGAAGCTAAATTATTTAGATTGCTGCCATGTACAGGTAAATGAAAAAATAAAGCGGGAGAATGAGGGGTGGAGTCTTCGAGTTTTACTGTTGCTGTTAATACATATCGATAAAACAAATATTGCACTAGACTAATCTGGGACCGCTCTATGGAACTGACACGTAAAATTCCTCTTTAAAAATAATTTTGTTTGTGATGGGAAACAAACCGACGCTTTCCGTCGACACATTGTGTCGCATGAAAGGCGCGATGATCACTATTCTTTGGACTGACTCCAGCTACATAATGCAAAAATGAAATTGCAAATACCTGCTGCAATACCACAGAAAATGGCCCTGACGACTTTTAGGAGGGACACGCTGTATATTTATGTAGTGTGGTCTCATTAATATTGTTGTCCGTCCCCGGCAGCTGTGTGGTCAGCGCGACGGAATGTCATACCTAACGGCCCGGGTTCGATTTCCGGCTGGGTCAGAGATTTTGTTCGCTCCGGGACTGGATATTGTGTTGTCCTTATCATCATCATTTTATCCTCATCGACACGCAAGTCGCCGAAGTGGCGTCAACTCGAAAACCTGCACCAGGCGAACGGTCTACCCGACGAGAGGCCCTAGCCTTCTCGGTAACAAAGTTCTTCTCTTACTAAAGAAATAATGACGGACGAAACCTGTCCTTGCAGGCTGGTGTTACCTATATTATCATCTGGAGAGTTTCGAATGATCCGATGGCTTACATCTACGCCATCACCAGTCACAGGACAACTTGTAGTATCGCTTTTGAACTGCCTCAGACTGAAAGTAACAGGATGTCAGTGGTATACACAGAGCTCTCTAGAAAATCGGTGTCTCATAGAAAAAATTCTAATAAACTTTCTCGGAGAGAAATTGAAAGGATTAGTTAATGTAAATTCTACAACATAAACACGGATGTATCATGAAAGACTATTTGTACGAAAGACTATGTACTCATCCACAGAGTTAACGTTCAACAAAAATAAAAATAACAATCATCTTTTGCCCCTGGTCTGTCTAAAAGAACAGAATTCTTAGGGAGAACAGAAAATCGGAAAATGCAGTTTAAGGCTGCCATGTGGTGACTGCATAACTTTATCATTTGACGTAGCTAAGTGGGTAAGTGACGGAATATAAATCCAAAGGTGTGAGATTCGAGGAAGGGTGGAAGAGGAAGAAGAGAGCGACAGAAAAGGAAAGAGGGCACAAAAAGAAGAGCAGGAGGACAACGAAGGAAGAGCAGGACGACAAAGAAGGTAGAGCAGGAAGACAAAGAAGGTAGAGCAGGAAGACAAAGAAGGAAGAGCAGGAGGACAAAGAAGGAAGAGCAGGAGGACACAGAAGGAAGAGCAGGAGGACACAGAAGGAAGAGCAGGAGGACACAGAAGGAAGAGCAGGAGGACACAGAAGGAAGAGCAGGAGGACAAAGAAGGAAAAGCAGCAGGAGGAGGAGGAGGGAAGCACAGGAGGAGGAGGAGGGGAGCACAGAAGGAAGAGGATGTGGGCAGAGAAGGTATAGGAGAGTTAGAAGAAAAGGTGGACAGAGAAGGAAGAGCAGAAGGATAGGACAGAATTAGAATGGGGATAACGAAAGAAGATCAAACGGTGGAGAAAGAGGAGGAGACTGAAGATTAGGAGAAAGTGGGATTGATGAGGAAGACATAGAGTAAAATGGAGGAACAGAAAGAGGACAGGGATCTTTAAAGAAGATATCTTGGAAGAAAAAGAGGTATGTGAACAGAAAAAAAGAAAATGAGAAGAAGGCTGTAAGAGAGGAGAACAAATGACCTGGAGCGGAGAGAGCGAGAAGAATCTCGAAAAAAAGGGAGCTTTAGTTGGCAAGCCGTAACGCGCACCGCGCCGCTGTAAAACACGGCGCAGTTTACGGGCGAGAGCGAGCGGAGGAGAGTCTGTCGAACAGCCGAGCGGTCTCCACGGGGCACCCCAAACGGTTAGGGACAGGGACGGACGGGGCGAGAACGGACGCAATCGAGTCAATTGGTCAGAAGGCGCTGTCCGGCCGGGATCTACACGACAAACAGTGGGTCGGCGCCGGGACGCTCTTTAATTGTTCCCCGCGAAATGAACAGGAGCGTCGCCGGGCCGGCCCGGCCCGGGTCTTAAGAGGATTCGCCTCTTAGCCGGACACGAGGGCGGCGGCCGCCTTTCACGCCGGCCTGCGCCTTATCGGCTCCGCAAACAATCCCCCCCGGACGCGGACGCAGTTGCCCGCCCTCGCAAACACCGTCTGTCCTGTCCTGTCCTCTGTCCTCTCCTGCGGCGACGGCGGACGGCCAGTAATTAATCAGCGCGCTGCCAGCACCTGCGTCAAGAACAGCTCATTCCCAGATTCATTAATGATTTACCCGCAAAAGACGTCGAGCTCTCTTCATAATTACTCTAACTATCGAAATTAATACGTCATGTGCCAACGTCAGTACACAGCTTTGAAATTTGGGAAGCATCGTTGTTCATTGGTGGATAAAAAATGCCTGACTTCGTAATCAAGGTGTTGCCAACAGTCAGACTGTGTGTGTGTGTGTGTGTGTGTGTGTGTGTGTGTGTGTGTGTGTGTGTGCCTGTGTGCGTGTAGCTTACGGGGGCCCAATGGCGGGGTTATCAGAACTAATGTGGATAAAATTACCAAAATTATCGTCACACAGTGAAGAGGAACCCTATAAAATGACACTCATGCACTCACTGCCACTTCACTCGCGTTAACCCACACAAACACACTACCTCAAACGTAAGACAGAGGAGATAGGGTGAAAGTTGTTATAACTCAGATTAAAACGGAAGTAATACGACAGAGGAGCTGAAAGGAAAGCGCAGGGAAATGTGGCTGACCACTTACAAACAACATGGGTGAGCCAATCGCTGACACCTTAAGAAGGGGATAAGGTTGTTTTGTAAGAAATTTGAAAATATATAGCTTTTAAAAAGTAATTCTGGCTATTTTGGGTACCCCTCCGTACACTACGGCGGCGTTGTGGTCTCTACGAACCGGATCTCGTTGTTTAGTCACTTACAGCCGCTCAACTTCCCATCGACGCATCTCTCCACTTCGACAGCATGACGACAGGATACCGGGGATGGATGGCACACTAAAGTAACCGAGTAGCACGACAAGTCTTCTTGGTTGCTGCATCCACCCTTTCGTTCCCCGCAATACCTTTGGTGCCATGGCACCCAGCAGAAGGACACTTCCTACCCCAGCCTTTGTAGCCGGAGGAGGGCGTCCTGGATATCATGGACACCATTTTCAGCTGGATACATGGGTTGCACAAACTCTGCGGTGTGTGAATTCCTAAGGGACCGATCTGCTGAGGTCATCAGTCCCTAGATTTACACAGTACTTGAACTAACTCATGCTAAGCACACACACACACACACACACACACACACACATACACACACACATACACACACATACACACACACATACACACACACACACACACACACACACACACACACACACACACACACACACACGTACCCAGGGAGTATATCCTCCGGCGGGAGGGGCCTCGCAATCCATGACATGGAGCCTCTAACCGCATGGCTATGTAACTTACTTCCATAAACAACGTGTATGTCCTCTTCATTACTATTACTGCATTTAATTTCCTATGGCAAGAGTTCTCCCCATTCTTTCTCAACAGTGATGATTAGCTGATATCAGCTCAGGGGACTAATTGGTCAGGAAAGCCAACTCCATCGAAGTTAATTGTCAAAACAATTCAATAGAGTCAAGATAGCCCCTTGAGCAGGACTACCAGAAAATCTACCTGAATTTCTTCGGGTCGCGATACATTTACTGAGTGAGCATCACAAGCGAATCTAAAGAAAGACATGGCCTAAACTATATATGTGTCCGATGTGTTTTCACAAACACCTAAATTAATTTTGTCACCGTCCTTGTCAGAGTTCATGTCAGGAAAGACAAACCCACACCGTCACACCACAACTGTGCTGGTAGTAGACGCTGGATCAAGTGCACCTATCACGAGAGAGGCCAGAGACACACCGACAAACAACACGCCGCCAACGCCCTCTTGACAGCAAATATTCTGGCCGCCGCCGCTGACTGGAGGGCCACACACACACACACACACACACACACACAAACACACCGAGATGGCGTCCGCCATTCATTCCCAGAGTGGGTCACAGACTACGACAGTGCATATCGACCAGGTTAGTGACTGAAGTTCGTAACGGCAAGATTACCGATATTGTTTGCAAGAGGACTATTACTGAGGAGCCTGTACCACAACTCACGGACGCTATTCAAGTTAAATAGCAGCTATCTGTTCATGTAAATAAAGAACCGTGTTAATCCACGTGTGCATTTCTGTTGTAGAAAGCCGATACCAGCCACCCATAACAACATCCTCTCCCTTGCTTCCTACGGTACAAGACTATACAATATCTGTCCAGTTTTACTGTCGCCACACATGAAGTTCAGAATGAACTCTCAACCGACCACAACTGCCCACCGTCCGCCTCCGTAGTGGAGTGGTAGCGTAACCGCCTACCACGCAAGGGGGCCCGGGTTCGATTTCCGGCAGGGGACTGGGTGTCGTGTGTTCTTCATCATCATTTTTCATCATCATTGACACGCAAGTCACCGAAGTGGCGTCAGCTAGAAAGACTTCCAGCCGAGCCCCGAAGGGTATATCCTGGCCAATAACTGCCATACGATCACTTCAACCGCCCACTTGAATGTCACGACTTACTACAAGATAACACTAGTATCCACTTCTCCACAGGCCAATGGCGCTGTCGTCTGCACAGCTCAAAGCGATGTCGTGCATTCTTTTTCGTGGTCTATAGTTCTTCAACAGCCTCACAACAATGAAAACACACCCCTGTCGCTTACCAAAGGATAGTTCTGTATGACCTCTGTATCTGAACTGCATGGATGTCGTATACAATAATGGACGATTTGTAACGATTAATTCGTACAGTATATTTCACAATTTGCCTGTTCACAATTGTTATTTTATTTCATTGGGCCTACCAGAGCAGTGATTGCGTTTAGTGTTTCCCTGACGGTCCTACTGCCCTGTCATATCTGAACAATGTATCTCCTATGAAATATCTCTGATGGATGAAATAACTGAGCATATCTACAGTTGAGGTCCGTTTCTTCATACGGACAGATGAAAATGTCTGTCTTGTTAATTTACTGTTCCTCTGCTCATATCCTAATTCCGCTATCCGACGTCACTCACAGCGAGTTCAATGAGGTGCAAGGCGATTTTTGGCCACACGGTGTAGGATATGACGCCTCGCCAAAAGCGTCCTGAATTAGCGAAGAACTAAGTGGTAAACTGACTAGTTACTAGTACCGAACTGTGGCAGGAATGTTCTCCTCTGACTGCAGACGCCATCTCTTCCGGCCTGTACCACATGGTGTCCGCATTCTGGACGGGTCGAGTGTCTCGCACCATTAGGGAAATCGATCGCTTAGCCAATGGTGGTGAACTTCTCGACATGGAGAGTTCGCATGCGACATTTCGAGTCGCAGAGAGCCTATTAGCAGGCAAATGACTTCCTAGCATTATAGTTACAGAAAGTGGCTGGCTTTCTTATGGCACTCCGCGTCTGGCACGGCTATCATTTGCTCCCACCCACACCCAAACTCAATTACGTGTAATTTGAAATCGTTTCACGGCGCTAGCACGGTAAATGTCACTTTCTACAGCCTTCACAATAAAGGCGTTCCGAAGCTGTGTAATAGCCACACCGACTTGCCGCTCCTTTGGAAGTTCTAATTGGGTCTTTCTGGCCGAAAGGACTTTAATCTTCTGAGAAGCAGATAGACAGAATAGCGTTTAGGACGCTGAGGTATTCCTGGAACCAAAGATGGACACAGATTATTAGTTAATGGCACGACTGGTTCAGACAATCGCGTCGCACCGTGAGGGTACGACTGCTCGCCTATCACGAGTTGCGACGCGCAGCTACGTGACCAACGACGAAGAGCTTTCGATTCACGCTGAAAAACGTTTGCAACCTGCGCGTGAAGCTCCTTCCCAGAAATAATCGTATTTTCCAATATGAGATAGTAGAGTTCCAGTAACGAACTTCATTTTCTTCTAGCGTTTATAAGGGGGAGTAGATCCAGACAGACACGGATTCCGCCCTACACAGATGAAACAAAGTCTTGCCAAGCAAGCAACCTTGGAAACATCCGAAAGGAAAACGTAGTCGTATTTTATGTTTCCCGTCGTTCTTTGGTTGGTTCTACATTCTTGGAGAAGCGTTTCGTCTAATGCAGACATATGCATAAAAATAATTAGACACAATGCAGCTCATAGCCAAAAGCAAACGATATCACACGCAACACTACAAAAACTCAACCACAAAATCAAAGCAAAACTAAAGAAAAATTAAACTTAACAGCGGACACAAGAGTAACAAAACACGACAAAAAACGCAGGCGCTACAGCACATATCCATCCATAACGTAAGTGAAACCGTACACTTTCACACAGAAACACAAATCAACACACTGCATAGCAAATATACCGAAAGAAGGATTACACATCGTATACAGACCAAGAAACACACTCCGGTCACATTTATAAACATAACCAGAAAAACCAGACAGATACCAAGGCGCTGGTACATACCAGTTAGAATGTCAAGAGTGTAAATCATTGTATCTGCGAATTTCAGGAAGAAATTTCAAAACTAGATATAAATCACAGCTAAGAAGCAGGAAATATGAAAATAGCCGTTCTACTTTTGCTGAACGGTTAATAAAGCGTGGGCGTAAACACCTAATGTAGAATAGGATCTGACAATTGTTGGGACGAAAGACCAGAACACAAAACTCCTAACAGAAACACAGAACGGCTGTTGCCAACACCACATACAGCAAACGCATCAAATTAAAACACAGTGAACAGTGAATGTGAGCTGTTGAGTACAAATGTGTTCACAGAACGGCGAAAATCGGATATTCAGGGTACGCAGCTCAATTAAGTACTAGTCCATGACGGCACTTAGGCTCTAAAACGATCACAAATCGTAAGCAGGGACAAATAGTAATTTAAACTCATGGAATATAGTGTTAGAAAAACTCGTTCCTCAGCTAAGAACAAACGAAAAACAAAAAAATTAATTTAGTAACAAATCTGTAATTGTTATACAAGGCAGTTATTGCACACAAAACAAAAACCTATTTCAGGCCACTTACCAGGTAAAAAGAAGAGAAACGCGTATGGCACTGAACAGCCTTTCATTCAGTTGCATTAGAACAGCGACATCTCCAAGACAACGTTGTATTTCGAGTGGAGTACTTAAAATCCATTCCAATTCCTGTTATGCATTGCTGTATCTCGAAACTGATTGGACAGTGAAGTAAAAACTAGAAAAACCAACAAACAAACATAAAAAAGAAAGTCCGTAGAAACTCACCGAAAGACGAAGGCACATGTTTCCGAACATGTGCTAGGTTTTCATGAAAAGTTCAGCTGTTAATGGAAGGAGCAGTAGAAGAAATAATTGTAGGGAAAGATAAAGACGGTGGGACATAGAATAGTGCAGACTCTTGGTGTAAAACGTGTAAGTCATGAAAACATTCGCATACACTAATAAGAGATGGAGAGTGACCTCAAAGAACTTGCTGACCAAGCCTATGTTACGCGACTGTTCGCTAGCAGACCTCTGGCTCCTGCGTTCGTGCGCTGTAGTTCTGAGAGTGTAATGTGAGCGGACTCAATGCCCTACCCCTTATTCTCACTATAATACAACAGAACACAAGATATTTGACGCATAAATCACCTTTTTTCCTAACAAATGACAAGATACAGTGTTTTCCGATCACTGCGGAGTTTGCCTGCCTCTCTTTGGCTACACATTCGATACTGAAGTCAAAACCAGTTCGACCGAATCCCGATGAGTACAGAACTTTCCATGATTGGATCTGGCTGGTATTGCAAGAGGAAGACATGATGGCGTGCAGTTCATTAACACTAAGTTAAAAAAATGGCTCTAAGCACTATGGGACTTAACATCTGAGGTCATCAGTCCCCTAGAACTTAGAACTACTTAAACCTAACTAACCTAAGGACATCCCACACATCCATGCCCGAGGCAGGATTCGAACCTGCGACCGTAGCGCTCGCGCGGTTCCGGACTGTAGCGCCTAGAACCGCTCAGCCACCCCGGCCGGCTAAGTTTAAAAAATATATACTAAGCATCTTGTGACCGGAGGGCACGGTAACTTGTCCGCAGGATGAGAACATTAACTCGAGATGACCTTTTCGTGGTCTCAAACTGGATTAATAAATATTTTTCGTGTTGTAACTTGCAGAGCTTCATATCTTGCTCCACAGACATTCACATAAACACACGTCTTGTACATTCATTTTCTAGGCGCCACAGTCTGGAACCGCGCGACGGCTGCGGTCGCAGGTTCGAATCCTGTCTCGGGCATGGATGTGTTTGATGTACTTAGGTTAGTTAGGTTTAAGTAGTTGTAAGTTCTAGGGGACTGATGACCTCAGACGTTAAGTCCCATAGTGCTCAGAGCCATTTGAACAATTTTTTGTACATTCATTAGAATGATACGTAAAAAACGAGCGGGAGGGTATTAATGGCGAGGAAGGCGGGAGGGTATTAATGGCGAGGAAGGAAGTGAATTAAAATCCCCGCCAAAGACGTCAGGTCAAAACTACTTAATTTTTTCTCAAGTTCACCACATGTTTGAAAACCTGTCTCTCCACCTTTTGTCGAGCTCCTATAGGTTCTTTCATGATATAGATTTTTTTTGTACTTTACTTTGTACTTTTTATGTCCGGCCAATTTTGACATTTTCTTCAACACAGCCAAATCCTAAACCTGTGTTACTCCTTTTTTGTCTAAGAAAACGCCGCACCGTAATACACTGGTACGGGAGGGAAAAAAGTACAAAAATGAGTCAAGCACATTTCGGCGCCTGAATGCGAAATGATCTTTCTAAGAAAATAGGTTAGCAACAAGCAGACCGCACACCGAGCATTAATTCATGAAAATTCTGCCGCGCAGCTTCGGTTAATCCATTTTCCTTTCACGCTCGGAGAAGGAGGCGGACTCGGTAATGGTTACTGCGTTCGTTTCAATTCTGACGGGTCCTCACTCAGCGGCCGGAATCCCGAAACATTTTCAGGGCCCGGAATTCCCGGCACGCGTGTCCGCCTCTTTTTGCTCGGCCATCATGACACTTGCCGCGTCCCGTCGCCTTCGCCGGCGTACGTGCGTCGTATTACACGTTTCCGATCCGCCACACCGGGCGAACACAGGCGGGCCCTTTTGTTTTAATCTGTGGGTAAACCGGTCGGGCGGCGTCCGCGTTCATTTATAAGCACGATTGTCTAATATCTAGATAGAGCCTAATGGCGGCAGATTTCTCCCGCCCGGCGCGCTCATCTGCATAGGACTGGTATGCCCGCGGCCCCGGGCCGGCCGCGCCGCGCTGCCCTGCCTCGGCCGGCTCGGCTCTCGCTTTAATTACTGAGCGCACGCGCGCATACCTGCAGTATCGGCGGCCCCACCCACCCGAACATCTCCAGCTGTCACCCTCTCTCTACACAGCGACTCTCACTCCTCCACTTCTACTACGTTCAGTAGTCCTTACCTCCATCAACGCGTCGGCTGTTTCGTCATTCGCGATTTTTTCGGACGTACTTCGGCAGCTATGGAGCTCAGAGTACCGTATCTCCTGCAGACTTCAGGCGCTATAACACAGTTTTCAAGCCTGAAACCTCGTCAGCTAGCGAAACACAATCCACAGAAAAGTTGATCTGTAGGACTTCATAAAAGCACAATGCACAGTTCTAAGGACTCGGCCGCAAAGGAACGGAAGATGGATGCAGACTACTATCCAGAAAATCAATCGAAAAAGTATCGAATTCCACGGCATACATCAGAAAAATAAGAATGAAATCCTATCGGTGTATCTACAACGCCCAACTAAACTTTCTCACAAAAGTGCGACAGTTCAAAACCATACCATGTATCCAGCAAAATGGTTCAAATGGCTCTGAGCACTATGGGACTTAACAGCTATGGTCATCAGTCCCCTAGAACTTAGAACTACTTAAACCTAATTAACCTAAGGACAGCACACAACACCCAGCCATCACGAGGCAGAGAAAATCCCTGACCCCGCCGGGAATCGAACCCGGGAACCCGGGCGTGGGAAGCGAGAACGCTACCGCACGACCACGAGATGCGGGCATGTATCCAGCAGGTCGAAAAAGATTTAGGAAAGGCTCAATGGGACCATCTGACATTTTCAACAGAAACACATAGAGACAAAAAGTTTGCAAGAAAAGTACTGTCAGAGAATGAAGTCATAAACCGAACAGCGACAAAGTGGACTGAATGGTTCAAATGGCTCTGAGCACTATGGGACTCAACTGCTGAGGTCATTAGTCCCCTAGAACTTAGAACTAATTAAACCTAACTAACCTAAGGACATCACACACATCCATGCCCGAAGCAGGATTCGAACCTGCGACCGTAGCAGTCTCGCAGAAAGTGGACTGAAAAACGAGAAAGAAGCTATGGAGGAATTCCGATGATTGAAAAACAGAATAGCTTTTTGTGATCCGATAGGGTCCAATCACACCTACTAATACGATTAATGTAAGTGTCTTGAGTAAAAATCTCTCGGTGTACATGCCGCGTCAAATCAGGATGGCACTACCATGGAGGTAGTGGTCGAAAGCTTGGAGTTTTATCCTGATTTGACGCGGCATGTACACCGAGAGATTTTTACTCAAGAAATACGTCGCGAAAGACTTCGTAGCCAAATGTGTCTGTCTGCAGTCTGTTGTAATAGGTAATCAGCGCAGTAAGATGGATCTTTGTGGAGATGAGATAGAATGGCAGACAGCAGCGCAGGACGTGAATAAAGTTCCTCGATTTGTTGACTGTTCAGCATGTTTATAAGGAACTGTACACTATTCGCGGTCGTGTGTCACACCGAAGTAACGTTGGTCATACGAACGTCCTAATGGATATGGCTGGGAACGAGTTTTATGGGTTGTAAGTGACAATCTGGTTTCATACGCGACAGGAACTGCTGTTGGCACTGAATGCAGGTCCACGGCAGTTTCCGAGCGAAAGTTGCGGAAGGAACTGCATGCAGTGGATATTTCGAGCTGGATACCTCGGAAAGGCCATTGCTCACAGTGGCACCTGAAACTGCATCTTAGGGCCAAACAATGCAAAATCTGGATAGTAGCTGAATGGAGACGTGTTAAGTGATCCGGCAGTCCCGATTTCGATTCTTTGCAAGTGATGCAAGACGTCGAGTACAGATGGTCCAATGAGGTAGGGCGTAGTTCAGGATGGGGGTGGTTCTGTGACATTTCTGTACCACGACTTGGACGGACTCATTCAGCTTACCACGAACATGATGGTTACATTAACATTCTCGGTCACCGAGTGCTACCTTACCTTTTACATCATTATGATGAGGACGCTGAACACTTCTGTTTTTCAAGGTGACATTGCCTATATTCAGATGATATACGTTTCTGGTTTGACGAACAGTTAGGCACCCAACCGTACATCGACTGACCAGCTAAATCATGCGATCTTAATTCCACTGAAAATTTCCACGACTATTGCTAATGGCGGGTGAGACGTAGCAAGTAATGTTCCCGAAATCTGACCGGCAGTGTGCTCTATGTCTCGCACGATTTGCAGAGTGTCTCGAAAACGACACATCATACGAAAACAATGTTCTCGCTGAAAAGTCAGTATTAGTAAAGGGGACATAAGGTCCGCCCGGTTGGCTGTGCGGTCTAACGCACGGCTTTCCGGGCGGGAAGGAGCGCCTGGTCCTCGGCACGAATCCGCCCGGCGGATTTGTGTCGAGGTCCGGTGAACCGGCCAGTCTATGGATGGTTTTTAGGCGGTTTTCCATCTGCCTCGGCGAATGCGGGCTGGTTCCCCTTATTCCGCCTCAGTAACACTATGTCGGCGATTGCTGCGCAAACAAGATCCCCACATACGCGTATATCACCGTTACTCTACAACGCAAACACAGGGGTTACACTCGTCTGGTGTGAGACGTTCCCTGGGGGAGGGGGGGGGGTGCACCGAGGGCCGAACCGCACAATAACCCTGGGTTCGGTGTGGGGCGGCGGAGGGGTGAAGTGGACTGCGGTAGTCGTCGTGGGGTTGTGGACCACTGCGGCTGCGGCGGGGACGGAGCGTCTCCGTCGTTTCTAGGTCCCCGGTTAACATACAATACAAAGCGGAGATATGTCTGTGCTACAACTGGCCACCTCCTGCGTGTGTGGGGTCAACTCAGTATTTTCGAAACGACCTCTTCGTTTCCATTTTTATTGCGTATTTGGATCAAAAAATACGTAGGGTTTACTCAAAGCACTGTTTCCCGTCCGTGATAGATGGCGTAATAATCGACAAACATCAAGTGTGCCTATTTTTGCAACTGATTCTATATTTCATTTACGAAGTTAATGTAAACCTTTGTGTCCTAGCGATTGACAGTGATGTTCAAAGATGAGTGTTGCAAACGTGACTGTACAGTACAAATAATACGGCTAGCAAATAAGCTATTAGTTGTCAGTTTTCTGTTCCCTAAAGGGTTGATTGCGGTGAGTCCCCAAACCATCGAAATGCTTGTTTCGGTGGCCGCCCTCGAATCCCGTCATCAGGGTGACTGATGGCGTGTGTTTCCATCAAACCGCCGTAACTCTCGCTCTGGTCGCCAGGTGGCTACCCACGGAATACAAGCCACAGGGTTCGTAATGAGGTAAGACGTCCATGAGGCGAGTGACAGGCTACTCACAGAAATCGAGCACCCCAATGGCGAGGGATTCCACCGAAATGAAGCATCCCGATGGGAACAGAAAACTGTTACGTCTACGTCGTCGTTCCTGGATCACGCTGAACGTAGTTTCTAACCATGCATTGTAACATCTAACCATACCGTACTGTTCGATCAAATTTTCAAGTGAGGAGAGGCAGACCCAAGTCTGACCACCAGAAGAGAGTGTCGCCGATTTGTGCACCAAGCACATCGTATCTCATTGACATCTTCACCTGCCACGCGAGAACAAGTAATGGACTCAATGCAACACTTGGTGCCATTCCGCACCAATGACCGGAGACAAGGCACGACGGGACTAGGGAAATACAGTCTCGTGCACCGGTTGACACTAGAAAATCTGTTGAGTACAGAGGCAACCTGGGGAGAGGTCCCATTCTTCCAACGTTTTAGACAGGCACAACCATGTTACACGTAATATTATGGGACGAGGAGCCACTGGGTATGAATTCAGGTCACGGATTGTAGAGAACGAGAGAACTATGACGACAGAACGGTACAACACAGGCAAGCTGTCATGGACAGTCTCATGATTCCATTTCTCACCAAGACAATGCCGGTCCACACATGGCCCTTGTCTCTATGAACCGTCTGATGTTGAGGTAAGCCCGCGACCACCACTATCGCCAGATCTGCCCCAGACTGGGCATATGTGGGACCAGCTCGCACATCAATATCGACCCAGATTCAGTATCGAGGATATCGAGGGCCATTTACAGTACCTGTGGGCCGGCTTGCCTCGGGAGGGTGTACAATGGCTTTATGACATCCTTCCCAACCGAATCAGTACACGCATCCAGGTCAGAGATGGTCGAATGTCATAGTCCTACTAATATATATGTTCATACTGCCAAGAACTTTGTGAATCTGACTCGCTATTGAAATCGCTTCAGTAATATCGCACACCCTCTCAACCTATGAAGTTTTATTTCGTTTCCTCCTCTCCTTTTGGGTGCTTCACCTTTTGTGTCAGGAGGTGTGGATCTAAACAGACAGAGAAACACGCGGGAAGCGTGTTGCATTCCGCACGTCACGTATTAGATTAAGTGACTCCCCCCATCCAGCTAGGTCGTCGCCCGCCCGCCCGCCAGCCAGCAGCTACACGTAGACGGGGGCAGCGGCTGGTGTGGCGACGCGGCAGCAGCGCGAAATTTTCCGGCTGGCCGGCGTGGCGCGGTGTGGGCGGTCGCCGGCTCCGCTCTGCTCCGGGCAGCGTTAATTACGGGGAAAACAAAAGGCGCGAGCTGCAGCCGCCGCGGTCGATATGTTGTGCCGGCCAGACCGGGGCCGCAGCAGGCGCGCCGGCCACACCGCCACAACATCTGGAGCCCTCGCCGCGGCAGCCAGCAAAACACGCAAAATGCCCACGAGCTTCTGCACGTCGTTTCAGGGTACGCTCACGCGGATGATGCACAACAAATTACGACGGCTGCCAGGAAATATATTTCTACAACAAAATATTTTATTATTAACTTGGACGTAGGCTGAGAACGTTACTACATTACCAACTAAATTCAATGGGAAGCACTTGCTTCAGTACACGGGTCACATCATACACGGAAGAGTCAAAGGTACACCTGTCCAATATCGTGTAGGGCCTCCGCGAGCTCACAGAGGTGCCACCAACACCACGTGGTATGGCCTCGACTAATATCTGGAGATGGAGGAAATTGACACCATGAATCCTGCAGAGCTGTCCATAAATCCATAAGAGTACGAGGGGGTACGGGTCTTTTCTGTACAGTTGCAGGGCATTCCAGATACGCTCCATAACGTTCATGTCTGAGGAGTTTGGTGGCCAGCGGTAAAGTTTAAACTCAGAAGAGTGTTCCTGGAGCCACTCTGTATGAATTGTGGACGTGTGGGGTATCTTCCTTTCTTCCAAGGATTCCCACTTAAGTGTGCGTGAAATCTTATGGGACTTAACTGCTAAGGTCATCAATCCTGAAGCTTACACACTACTTAACCTAAATTATCCTAAGGACACACACACACACACATGCCCGAGGGAGGACTCGAACCTCCGCCGGGAGCAGCCGCACAATCCATGACTGCAACGCCTCAGACCGCTCGGCTAATCCCGCGCGGCCCCATTTAAGTTCGCTGCGCATTTTTGTTACACTTTCATATGAACTACACCATCCTGTTACAATCCTTGTAGCGCATTTATGTGTGGTATCACGTATCGCTACCACCCACGGGCGTCAAAGTTGGCAACAGAATTGGAAGTTTCAGCCAGCCGCCAATGGCGATCGCGCAGGATTTGACGGACCCAATGGTGCACACCCGCTGGCCACGCCGCCAGCGGCTCTCAGAAGAGCCCTCTGCCGCCGCGGTATAGGACGATCGGCCGCAGACATACAGCCTTTCGCACTTGGAGCCTTTCCACTGGGACACGCTATGCAGACACCCCTAATCACAGCTTCGACACCATCGCTCGTGCCTTTGATTCAGAGTGCCTCTTCCAAGTTGACATCGAGAGCTAGACTCTGGCTGCAATTTTTGTAATAAGTCTTTGTACATTTGCAGAAAGACAAGTTATGTAAGTCTTCCGTTTACTCTGACAACTTGTTCGCTTATCATTCCTGCTGCTGTGTCACGCTTTCCTACAACAACAGTTACCTCACCGCTCTGCAGTCCGCCTCTCTTTAGAGTTGTGTATGACGTCACAAAATGCTCCGACATTTTGAATTGCCCATTTAGTAACAGTTAGGTGTATCTACTGTGTAAATGTTGCTCTGCGTATACTTTGATTTCTAGTTATTTACGTACTTTTGACACAAAGGTAAAACTGTGAGCCGTTATTGACCCAAAGGTGGATTTAAACACGTCAATTGGATGTGGTCTGCCTCTCCCTTCCTCCGACCTTCTGACTGACTTCCCCAACCAACTGTAGTGTGTAAATGTTGCTCTGCGTATACTTTGATTTCTAGTTATTTACGTACTTTTGACACAAAGGTAAAACTGTGAGCCGTTATTGACCCAAAGGTGGATTTAAACACGTCAATTGGATGTCTCCCTTCCTCCGACCTTCTGACTGACTTCCCCAACCAACTGTAGGGGAACCTATAGCTTAAAGCGGATGTAACTTCGCATTTTAACAATTACCAAATCGTTTTCAGATGTGAAAGAAGCGAAAACATTCTAGTACAGCGTGTGGATTCACCCTCGGACCTTGAGACGTTCAATCCATCATGTCTCTGTGCACCACAAAATAATAAACACTCCTTCCACTTCGCCATTAGCGTCTGTTTATCCCTGTTCTTTGTTTCGTTTTCACTGTTTCTTGATTTGTGTCTTAACATGTCTCTGATTGGAAGAAACCTGTTGTTGTTTATTGTCTAGTAGTTGTATTTCCAGACAACACTTAGGTTGCCTTCGACTTCTGTAAATTAGATAAATACTGCTGCTCCAACAACAGCAACTGCGGCGACTCACATAGAGAAAAACTGCAGCAGCGATTGTAAGTTAAGTAATAAAGCCTAGGCTCAGATCGAAGGCGTCGGTAGCGGCTGCACAAGAGGGCGGCGGTTAGCGGCTGACTCATCGAGCGCGCGGGTGGGGGAGGGGCGGGGGGAGGGAGAGAGGCGCGCGGGGGCGTTCATTAATGCCACGCAATAATTAGCCGCGGATCGCGCTTAATTGGCTCGCCTGCCAGCCTGTCCGTCCGCCTTACGATACCTGTCCCCACTGACTCACGCGCGACGCCCACCCCTCGGCTACGCCGCGGCGTAAACACTCGCAGCTAGGGCTGCGGGGCCCTACAGGTCTTTGCAAACGTTTCCCTGTGGATTGAGTTCTTCACGAGACGTGGTGCCACACACGCTGCGGGAATACAAAGACGAGATGGACATGCAAGAACTGTTCGAAGAAGTGGTAGCACGAAACTAGTTTATAGTCCACTTTTCTGGTCTGGAGGTGTTCTACACCCATATCTATAGTCTCTTCGGTGTTGCTGCCGGATCCTACAATCAACATGATTCGATGTTTCAGCGACCCATCTGTCCGTCATCTTCAGGAGAACGCTGCTGCTGCGTTTGCTGATGAGTCCCGCTGAAAACCGATGCTAAGGCGCAAATCATCGCCGCCGCTGGTATTCTAAGGCTGGCGCCACCAGCTCATCGTCTTGGAGAGCAGACACTGTTGTTGGTGGGCATGCGTCTTGTACGGTACGGAACGCTGGGACGACTATCTGCAGCCTTGGCATCAATTTTCAGTGGGACTCGGCAGCAGCGTTCTCTTGAAGATAGCAGATGGGCTGATCACCGAAGTATCGGATGAGGTTGACTTTAGGATTCGACAGCAAACCCGAGGAGACTGTCAAGAACTATGACGCCGCGAAAGCCTAAGAAGTCCTATCTACATCCATTCTCTGCAAGCCACCTTAAGGAGTGTGGTGGAGGGTATTGTGTCGACCAATCTCACTTTCTACTTTTTCTGCTCCAATCCGCGACTGCTTCGCCGGAAGAATGATTGCTGGTAAGCCTCCGTGACACCTCGAATCTCTCTAATTTTACCTTTATGGTCTTTTCGCGAGATAGACGAAGGAGGAAAAAATATATTGGTTGAGACTCTCGGAACATTAATAGTAAACCACACCGTGATGCACAGCGCCTCTTTTGCAGCGTGTGCCACTGGTGTTGCCCGAGTATCTCTGTGAAGCTTTGACGCTTACTGAATGAACCTGTAACGCAATGTGCTGCTCCTTTGGATCTTCCATATTTCCATTGTTAGTCCTATGCAGTATGGATCCCAGACCGACGAAAAATATTCAGGTATTGGTCGACAGAGGTGGTCCCACGAAGGAGGTAGACGATTCTTCCAATTAATTTCAGTCTGCCATTTCCCTTACCTGCTACCACTTATATACGGTCGTTCCGCTTTAAACTGGTCCGTAGGCCGGCCGGAGTGGCCTAGCGGTTCTAGGCGCTCCAGCCTGGAACCGCGCGACCGCTACGGTCGCAGGTTCGAATCCTGCTCGGGCATGGATGTGTGTGATGTCTTTAGGTTAGTTAGGTTTAAATAGTTCTAAGTTCTAGGGGAATGATGACCTCAGAAGTGATGTCCTATAGCGCTCAGAGCCATTTGAACCATTTTTGAACCGGTCCGTACGCCATACTCCAACATATTTTATGGATGTGACTTTTTCGAGTGATCGTTCTGAATCGTGTAATCATACAGTAAACGGTATCTCTGTCTGTGTATACGCAATACGTTACATTGCTTGATTTTGGGGAGGGACCAAACAGCTTGGTCGTCGGTCCCATCGGATTAGGAAAGGATGGGGAAGGAAGTCGGCCGTGCCCTTTCAGAGGAACCATACCGGCATTTCCCTGAAGTGATTTAGGGAAATCACGGAAAACCTAAATCAGAATGGCCGCACGCGGATTTGAGCTGTCGTCCTCCCGAATGCGAGTCCACTGCGCCACCTCGATCTGTGTAATATGTGTGTGTGTGTGTGTGTGTGTGTGTGTGTGTGTGTGTGTGTGTGTGTGTGTGCGCGCGCGCGCGCGCGTGTGCGTGATACTCTCGACGGACGGGTGACCATCAACAGTGTCGCCTGCCCTCACTTTCATGACACACTGCAGAAACGTTTGGAATTAAATCCAGGGCATTTGGCGGTAAGACTACTGATCAGGGACTCCATGGCACCACTCTTCCTGTCCCCTCTACCGTAAAGGCAAAGGGGAAAATTTCAACAGTGCGCGGTGTACCTGCAACGTCACCCATCCAAGTTCCCGCTACGCCCTACGGTGCCCTAGTGTGAACACATCTCGGGCACGTTCGACATTTTTGCCATACGTGCGTGGCCGACATTGTGCTCTTTCCTTTATCTATGCAACCAGCTTCCAAGGATTTTGTATGCCAGTCACAAATCTGTTTGTTCAGAGAATCAAGGGGAATGCTCGTTGCAGTTGGACAACGGATTGACTTCGCGCAGATTCCAACATAGATAATTATCTCTTGTAGTGACGTCGCCGTGTTTGCTATAAACAAACAACACTGCAGCTGTGTCAGAACTTTGAACCTTCCTCTTTCTAGTGACATGCGTTGTCTGTTTCATCTCTTATAGTTTGTCTGTAACAAAAAATTCAAATTTGTTCCTTCTTTCTGAATCACCCGACACAGCAGTGCTACAGTGGCGTGTCTGGCATGTACCTGTAACAATAAAGTTTTCACGCGCGTCATTGCACGCGGCCCTGATGTCAGTGAAGGCGAAGAGCTCGGGGTGGGTGTGGCTACTCGGCCGTCCGGCTGCGAGAGAACAACATAAAGGAATGCAGCGCACGCCAGGACTGATCCGCCGTGTTTGCCGGTCGGCGGTGTACCTGCGCTGACTGAATGATCAGCATTGTCACCGACACAATGGAACGCTTTGCTGTTATTGAAGTATAATAGCAGTCGTTCCAAACACACCGAATCACTAATTATTATGGAACGCGAGTGTTATTTAAAAACTATGCAATTACAATATTTAAGAGAAAGGTTTCCGTCTTGTCGATGTAATGTAATTTTTCGGTTTAGGGGCCAATGATAATATCCACTTCTGCTTCTACAACCTCTATATTTACGGCTACGCTCAGCGCATTTTTAAGTTACAACTCCATTCTAAGGCAATACGAGATGGTTAAACTGTACGTTTCACGCAACACAATAGCTGCTAATTTTTTGAGCACTGGATATACAAAGGAATATAAAGCAAGATTAAAATTTTTAAATCCGAATTGTGTTCTTTACTGCTCATGCTGCTTCTAGAATATTTGAGGGGTACCTCTATAGCCCACTGTGTATAGACCATTAACAGAGAATAATTAATATATTCCTCATGTATATTCCTACGAGGGTTGGAACTTAAATAGTGGCAACTATTTATTCACAACCGATACAAAAAGAGTTACATGTTTGCACCTGTTATTGCCCTTCAAAATAATCACCGGCGTTGTGTAGAACCACTTGCCAGCAATGTGGAGGTACCGACAGGAATTTGAGCTAAGTCGACCCCAGTCCCGTGGCCAGCTGCACTAAGCTTGTCGGTTGAGCATCCATAGAGCGAATCGATCGAGGTGGTCTCACATATTTTCAACTGGGTTTAAATCCGGAGAGTTTGGTAGCCAGAGGAGTACGGAAAACGCATCCTTGTGCTCTTCGAATCACGGCGTATACGCGGTGCATTGTCCTGCTGGCAGATGTCATCATGCCGAGGAAAAACAAACTGCATCTAGAAGTGGACATGGTTCCCAAGGATAAATGGATAATTGTGTTGATACACTGTGTCTTCGAAAATAACGAGATCACACAGGGAATGCCACGGAAACATTCCCCAGACCGTAACGCTCCTTCCTCCGGCCTGGACTCTTCCGACGGTTGTTGCAGGATGTCTGTTTTCAGAATTTTTACGCCGTACACATCAACGGCGTCATTCCTCTTAGGCTGACCGCAGTTCGTAGTCTACATGCTAGTGTCGCTGCCTCTAGATCGCGCGGTCCGGGTCCAGGGTTCGACTAGCAGCCGGTCGGAGAATTTCTTCGCTCGGGCACTGGGCGTTTATACTGTCGTAATAATTTTATCTCATTTTCATCGTAAGGACGCGGAAGGAGCAGAAGTGGCGTTTAATAGTAAGACCTGCACCACACCGACGAACAGCAGCAGATGGGGTCTCCCGGCTAATAATACCATACCATCGTTTCATAGTTTGCTTCACCTTTGTAGGATCACGTACAGCAAAAGGTCGATTTATTTTCCGCCGAAGTTGATCTGCTGTTTTCTTTGCGCAGAAGTGAAACAACGCAGACGGCACCATTTGGTTCAAATGGCTCTGAGCACTATGGGACTTAACATCAGAGGTCATCAGTCCCATAGAACTTAGAACTAATTACACCTAACTAACCTAAGGACATCACACACATCCATGCCCGAGGGAGGATTCGAACCTGCGATCGTAGCGGTCGCGCGGTTCCAGACTGAAGCGCCTAGAACCGCTCGGCCACACCGGCAGGCCCACCATTTGGTCTATCACCTCAAATGCTCCCCGCTGCCACCATCTGCAAATTTTTCGTCGCGTCGCTTACTGTGGGAACGCCGAGGCATCACAGGAATGCATCACCGGCTGCGGCCTATGGATGGCTTTTCCAAATGTCAACGTCGGAAGACTAATAAGAAGAAGGGTGCTCAGCTACCGACGCGAGGGGACGATGGGACATTCCAAGCGTTCGCGCGGGTGTGGACGTTCCGAGAAACACCCGGTGTGTGTGTGTGTGTGTGTGTGTGTGTGTGTGTGTGTGTGTGTGTGTGTGTGTGTGTGTGTCCTCCGGTGTGGGTGGGCGTTCTTCTTCTCACGTGCGCCGCCGTGCCGTTGCCGTTCTGACAACCTTTGCCCCCAAAGCTAACGTTTGCTCATTATCACGTTTGCCCGCCGGACAAACAGGCTTGTGCCAACAGCCGCGAGCTGGTTTACCTGCGCTGGATAACGCACTTATCGCCGCCTCCAATTTCCCGCCCTCCGACAGGACCTTCGCCTCGTTATTGACAGAATATTGAGTGTATCGTTAGGCCGGCCCACCACAGGATGTCGCCCATCCGGGCGACACGCTCGCTACCTGAGTAATCAGCTGCGCCCGGCCACGGAGCGGGCCCCACAGATACGCTCTTGTATGCACAGCCAACAGCCCCGGTCGCCGATAGCACTCTCACGGAATGCATTTTTACGACCGGTCGAGACATTCTGGCCGGAACGATCAAAGTGGTTAATTGCATCGACAGTAAAGCCTTGCGATCTCGGAGTGTGTGGTCCGGTAAAGAGGGAAACACGCTTCAAGCAACAAAGAAACAAGTAACAGTGCATCTTTCCGCAAAGGGACGTCACAAAACAAGATCTGTGTAATCACAACGTTTCGTATAAGAGGTATTACTTAATTCCGGGATGGGCTTTCATTCTGCGGGCAACGGCCTTGCCGCAGTGAATACACCGGTTCCCGTCAGATCACCGAAGTTCAGCGCTGTCGGGCGTGGTCGGCACTTGGATGGGTGACCATCCGGGACGCCATGCATTGTTGCCATTTTCCGGGATGCACTCAGCCTCGTGATGTCAATTGAGGAGCTACTCGACCGAATAGTAGCGGCTCCGGTCAAAGAAAACCATCATAACGACCGGGAGAGCGGTATGCTGACCACACGCCTCTCATATCCGCATCCTCAGCTGAGGATAACACGGCGGTCGGATGGTCCCAATGGGCCACATGTGGCCTGACGACGGAGTGCTTTCATTCTGCAGCGTACTAGTCGCTGATCTGAAACTTCCAGGCAGATTAAAACTGTCTGCTGGACTCTGACTCGAACCTGGCTCCCAGGTTCGAATCTCGGTCCGGCACATAGTTTTAATCTGCCTGGAAGTTTTAGTTACCAAGTGAAATCGAAATTTGAGTATTCGATGTAGAGGGTGCAGCAGAACCGACTAAGCGGTTTTAGGGAGCAATAATAAGTGAAGCTGGATGTATAGTGAAAAAATGTTTTTACTTTCTAAATTAGTACTTTATATCATTTCACATTCATTTAGTTTTGATAGTAATGTCCTCAAGACGGCGACCGTTAGCATCAATACATTGCTGTAGACGATCCCTGAAGTTTCGAGTAGCTCCTGCACACATATCGTAGGGTATGCCATTTACTTCGTCAATAATCTGCTCTTTTAACTTTGGTACGGTGTGAGGGTGGCTTTTCAAAAACTTTTCCTTCAGATATCCCCGAATAGCATCAATACATTGCTGTAGACGATCCCTGAAGTTTCGAGTAGCTCCTGCACACATATCGTAGGGTATGCCATTTACTTCGTCAATAATCTGCTCTTTTAACTTTGGTACGGTGTGAGGGTGGCTTTTCAAAAACTTTTCCTTCAGATATCCCCGAATAGCATCAATACATTGCTGTAGACGATCCCTGAAGTTTCGAGTAGCTCCTGCACACATATCGTAGGGTATGCCATTTACTTCGTCAATAATCTGCTCTTTTAACTTTGGTACGGTGTGAGGGTGGCTTTTCAAAAACTTTTCCTTCAGATATCCCCGAATAGCATCAATACATTGCTGTAGACGATCCCTGAAGTTTCGAGTAGCTCCTGCACACATATCGTAGGGTATGCCATTTACTTCGTCAATAATCTGCTCTTTTAACTTTGGTACGGTGTGAGGGTGGCTTTTCAAAAACTTTTCCTTCAGATATCCCCGAATAGCATCAATACATTGCTGTAGACGATCCCTGAAGTTTCGAGTAGCTCCTGCACACATATCGTAGGGTATGCCATTTACTTCGTCAATAATCTGCTCTTTTAACTTTGGTACGGTGTGAGGGTGGCTTTTCAAAAACTTTTCCTTCAGATATCCCCGAATAAAGTAGTCACCAGTGCCCAAATCTGGTGACCGCGCAGGCCACCCGACATCATCCCTCAAAGAGGCGAGGCGTCCCGAAAACATCTCTCTCAAAACGTCAAGTGAAAATCGAACTGTGTGAGCAGTAGCTCATCCTGTTGGAACCACAAGTCCCCCAGTCCATGTTCTTCAACAACCTCGTCCATTCTCGGTTGCAGAATATTTTGGGACACTGAAACATAACGTGTGGAATTCACTGTCACAGTCACTCCTTCCTCCTCAAAAAAGTTAAGGGCCTACTACGCCATATTGTGGGGTTGGGGTGTTTTGGGGAAGGAGACCAGACAGCGAGGTCATCGGTCTCATCGGATTAGGGAAGGATGGGGAAGGAAGTCGGCCGTGCCCTTTCAGAGGAACCATCCCGGCATTTGCCTGGAGTGATTTAGGGAAATCACGGAAAACCTAAATCAGGATGGCCGGACGCGGAAATGAACCGTCGTCTTCCCGAATGCGAGTCCAGTGTCTAACCACTGCGCCACCTCGCTCGGTGCCATATTGTGATATGGCGCACCACACTGTTACTTTAGGAGAATGTTGTGGTCTTTCATCAATAATTCGGGCCTTATTTTCAGCCCAGTAGTGAAAGAAGATGGAAACGTGCCTCGTCACTACTGAAGAAAGATGCATTCGAAGGGATCTGAGCAAGCATTTGCTCACACAGATTTTGACGGTTGGCGCAGTTTGCTGGGCGTAGTTCTTGAGCAATCACTATTTTGAAAGGATGGAACTTCAAATCGCACTGCAGAATCCTTGTGAAACTGCGGTCTGAAATCCCCAATGCAACAGCATGTCGTCAAGCAGATCGTTGCTCCGATTGTTGAACTGCTGTTCTCACCCGCTGCACATTTTCTGGCGTTCTGATGGATCTGCGTCGGCCATGTGTATCTGCTCTAGTGTGTTACCAGTTTCCTCCAACTGCCGAACCCAGGACCGAATTGTGCTTCCATTAGGAACTGCATTGTTGCGTGGAATGCTGAACTGTCGCCGAAAAGCTCGTTGTGTAGCGATCACAGATCTGTTGTTTTCATAATAAGCGAGAACGGCAAGACCACGATGTGCACCTGTCCAGACCATTTTGGCTACTGAAATGGGGTCAACGACTGAACAAAGGCAGACCACGTAAACTGCCTACCCCCACCACAGCCCTAGTCGCAATCCATAGAAACTGCTTAGTCGGTTCTGCCGCACCCTGTATCTACAGGAATTATGTTCCATAAGTGGATCGTCCCAATACTTTGGTGCCATTGTTAATTTTCGCCAAAGCAAAGTGTTATTATTGTGTACGAGTCTAGTAATGTAAGAGAATAATCCCAAAAGTAAGGTCTCCTATTTTATTATAAGTACAGAACTCTGTGTGGCAGTTGGTGATACTGTTATGAAGAGTGCTGCACGCGCTGTGTGTAAACATGTGCACGCCACACTGAGGCGCTCAGTCTTGGCTTGGCAGCCGTAGAGAATGGAGATCCCGTTGGATGTTACCGCCAAGTGCGATATGCGCGCAGTTATTCGGATTTTGAACACAAGGGGCACTGCGCCGATTGAAATGTTCAAATGTGTGTGAAATCTTATGGGACTTAACTGCTAAGGTCATCAGTCCCTAAGCTTACACACTACTTAACCTAAATTATCCTAAGGACAAACAATCTCGTCCTTAAGTTTTGCAGACCATCGTATCTGTCGTCCTATAACTTGCTGGATAAAGCTGTGCAAAAGTGAGACGAAGCAAAGGGTATATTGGGCCTACACAAGCAGCTTCTGGTTGAGGTCAGCTTTATTTAACATCCACCATAACTGTTCAAGGGAAGATTGCTCCATGTCTCATTGGGTACTTCCGGAGGTGTATAAGCAAAACCAGTATGTTCTATAATCACTCTTAAGGACGGACAGCTTTTAGTCCTCAACGCAGAATTAGTTGTTTCAAAACACAAAACAAAACGGAACTTAAATGTAGATTCAGATAGGCACTAGCTTAAACACGCACGTCCACTTGCAATTTAACTTCCTAAAGTCATTTGTAGAAGTTATTTCAAGTCTTCTGACATGGAAACGACCCCAGCAAGCTGTCAAAGTCTCATAAACTTCTCGAACTATCTCTTCCGCTAGTTATTAGAAAGAGTTTCTCGCACCTTGCTGCAATCACTGACCGAACTTGTCAGTTGTCGGAAGTTTTCCTCAGATTAGCAGAAGTTGTGTGTGCTCAATATCGGTACGAAAATGTTGGCGTCCTAAGGTGAGAAATAAGTGTAGACCACTGAAAGAACGCAGTAGTTAACTGAGAAAGAGCAGTGCTTTCTTGTATCGTGGGATACAGAACACGTTGATTTTAAGAATAGGATTTTAAAGCAGAAACTTTCAGAAAATATCGAGGCAGATTTTGAGGCAGCATATGCCGAAATTTGTAAAAAAAATTGACTAACGGCGGGCCCACTACGGACAAGAAGTTAATAAAATGGTGCTTGAAAACATCGCCTCTGTGTGCATTTCTTTACCCAAACACTCCTTTTTTCTCTGTACTTCTGTTTTGTGACGATCTTTCGTTAATACTAATAATTCAACAACGGTGTCAGCTGCTCTGATATTTAAGCATGATACTGTGAACCTACACTTGTGCATCTCACGACAGGCCGCTAGTAGAAACACTTCAAGTACTTGCAGCAAGAAACTTTCTCAGGTTACCCTCCATTCAGAGGCTGTTGCACGCAGCGAATGTTGACCTGCAAATAGTGGATTTCAGCTATAAGTCGTTCTTTGGAATTTTTATTGGCAGATCTAGATTTCAGCTAGAAACTGGCCATTCTCAATGCTAAAAATACAACAGGTACATAGTTAGATGATGTCATAAAAAAGTTCAATTATTGGCTTAACTGGTATGGTTTATATATTACATGCCATTATCATTTTCGGTCAATGCGTGTAATGCCTATTGGTCGGGCTTCGTCCACAGTTTATTGAATACTAATGTTTGCGGAAGGTTGGCTGTGTGGAGAACACATCGGTTGGTTACATGGCTCCATCTATGTGAACTACATATAAACCTGAATGGGAGTAAACCGCTTCAAAATTTAATTACATAAAATGGGACATAAGTAAAATTCTTACATTGTCGTCCGACTTATTACTTGACGATAAATATGAAATAAGTCGGACTACAATGTAAGAATTTTACTTATGTCCCATTTTATGTAATTAAATTTTGAAGCGGTTTAGTTCCATTGAGGTTTATATGTAGTTCACATAGATGGCGCCATGTAACCAACCGATGTGTTCTCCACACAGCCCGCCTTCCGCAAACATTAGTATTCAATAAACTGTGGACAAAGCCCGACAAAAAGGCATTACACGCACTGACCAAAAATGATAGTGGTATGTGATATATAAACCATATCCCGAGCGATTCTAGGCGCTTCAGTCCGGAACAGCGCGACTTCAGGTTCGAATCCTGCTACGGGCATGGATGTGTGTGGTGTCCTTAGGTTAGTTAGGTTTAAGTAGTTTCTAGGGGAGTGATGACCTCAGATGTTAAGTCCCATAGTGCTCAGAGCCATTTGAACCATTTAAACCATATCAGTTAAGCCACTTATTGCAACTTTTTTATGACAACATCCAACTATGTACCCGTTGTATTCTTAGTATTGAGAATGGCTAGTTCCTAGCTGAAATCTAGATCTGCCAATACAATTTCCGAAGTAAGACTGATAGCTGAAATCTATTATTTACAAGAAACTTTCTGCCAGATTAAAACTGCTTGCCAGGCCGCGACTCGAACTCGGGACTTTTGCGTTTTTCGCAGGCCAGTGCTCTACTGTCTGAGCTACCCAAGCACGACTCACGAACCGTCCTTACAAGCTTTACATCCTCCAGTATATCGTCTTCTAGCTTCCGAACTTCACAGAAGCTCTCCTGCGAAACTTTGGAGGACTATCACTTCTGGAAGAAAGGATATTGTGGCGACTCTGAGATGATCATCCCCCAGGCTGCGGCTAATCCATATCTCCGCATCATCCTTTCTTCCGAAAGTGCTAGCCAGGCATGTTTTGAAGGACAGTTTCTGTCAAATTCGGAAGGTAGGAGATGAGGTACTGCGAGATATAGAGCTGCGACGAAACGTCGTGACTCGTGCACGGGCAGCTCAGTCGACAGAGTACTTGCCTATGAAAAGTAAAATTCCGGAGTTCGATTCTCGGTTCAGCACACAATTTTAATCTGCCAGGAAGTTTCATAGCAGTGCACACTCCGCTGCAGAGTGAAATTTTCCTTCTGCATCAACTTGCCCATGCTACTCGCAGAAGTAAATTTGCACAAGTTATTTGCTGCCGGCGGACATAAGTAGTGTTGGCCGCTCACGGTGCACGACGTGTGTTTTACATGATGTACTGCGACGCTGCTGTTATGTGCTAGGCAACTGGCTGGCCACTGGCAGGACCAGTAACGAGACGGGCTGCCGCTGGCGGACACAATGCGCGCCCAGGCAGCTTTTCACGCCCCCCCCCCCCTCCCCCTCCCAACTCCAAAAACTGGAGTCGCGCCATTCTGATGGTAATGACCCGGGCCAGCGCGGCTCTGTGCTCCGTGTGCGCCTTTGCGCCTTACCGGAGCTCACTTCCTGCCCTCCGTGCCTACAGCTGACGGTGAAACTGTAGCCACCTATACCTATTTAGAGGAGAAGCGACGCTGCACTGGTGGTCCGAGCTAAAAGTTATCCACGTTCCTTCTTTCTTAATATCAGAACTGTTGTGGCTTGAAATATATCTTTTCCTTCAAATAGCAATAGTGAAGTTTTCCCAAATTAACACACTTACACGTATAATTTTCATCAAAATTCATTCCAACTTCACTAACCTTTCACCCTAGTGCCCTGCCTAGAAAACCGTGCAAACTCGTTAGAAGTTTCATATCTGAAGCCCCGGTGACTGAGGGAACGCGCCACTCGCGGTACAACGGAGTATGACACATCGTGTAATTGAATTACCTGTTTCTACTTTTGTTACAGAGTAACATCTATATTATTTGATCAGAAGTATTCCGACAGTCCTAATGTGCGCCGCGCGGGACTAGCCGAGCAGTCTAAGGTGCTGCAGTCATGGACTGTGCGGCTGGTCCCGGCGGAGGTTCGAGTCCTCCTTCGGGCATGTGTGTGTGTGTGTGTGTGTGTGTGTGTGTGTGTGTGTTTGTCCTTAGGATAATTTAGGTTAAGGGGTGTGTAAGCTTAGGGACTGATGACCTTAGCAGTTAAGTCCCATAAGATATCACACACATTTGAACCTAATGTGGAACTGACCACTAGATGTCACGAGAGACGGAGCCACCAGTATAAAAAGAGGAGGGTGGTATAGTGTTGCCAGCAGAGAAGCAGAATGGGTCGGTCAGGCGAGCTCAGTGATTTCGAATATGAATCGGTCACCTGAGTAACAAATCCGTCAGCTCCACACCATCCAACGAACGTGAGTACACGAATAGCTAAGTAACAGCACAGTACACATCAAATAACTGGTTTCCACAACACTACCACAACCTCAAGTATATACTGCTGACATACGAAGTCCACCTTTTAGTATTTGTTTACTAACAGCCGCTCACATGGTTGCAGATCACATGATGTTCGCTAAGTAAAAAATGGCAACAGAAAAAAAAGCGCACAGAAAATATGTCGCAAACAGCGACAATAATTGTTTAAAACATGCTGTAAAATACAATAAATAAGGTAGTATGAAAGTATCCATAGTAAACTATAGCCCAAAAAACGAACAGTAAAAAAATGTAATAATGTGCTACTGTGATTGTGTAACCATGCTATTTTCTGCATGTTTTAGATTAAAAAACCCCACTGATGATGGTGATATTTGTCGCTGAAACTAGTTTGCGAGAATAAAAAAATAACGAATAACAAGGTGTTTTGCATCAAGGCGGACTCAATTTCTGATATTACTGTTTTTCTATGCAAACACGGACCAAATGGAAGAGTTCGAAGATAAAATCATTCCATCAAGGCCGGCCGGAGTGGCCGTGCGGTTCTAGGCGCTACAGTCTGGAACCACGTGACCGCTATGGTCGCAGGTGCGAATCCTGCCTCGGGCATGGATGTATGTGATGTCCTTAGGTTAGTTAGGTTTAAGTAGTTCTAAGTTCTAGGGGACTGATGACCTCAGCAGTTGAGTCCCATAGTGCTCAGAGCCATTTGAACCATTTTGAACCATTCCGTCAGGGATATTTCAATCCTAAAGCTGCCCAAGTCGACTGTCGGTGATTTCACTGCGACGTGGTAACACGAAGGAACAATCGCAGCTCCAAAGCAGGACAATGACTGTCCGTAGCGTGTTGATAAAATGAGATACGCCGCGCGTGATTAGCCGAGCGGTCTTAGGCGCTGCAGCTAAGCACTGTGCGGCTGGTCCCGGCGGAGGTTCGAGTCCTCACTCGGGCATGGGTGTGTGTGTTTGTCCTTAGCATAATTTAGGTTAACTAGTGTGTACGCTTAGGGACTGATGACCTTAGCAGTTAAGTCCCATAAGATTCCACACACATTTGAACATTTTGAAAATGAGGTACAAATGGTAGTGCGTAGGCCGCACATTTCTGTAGTAACTGTTCAGCGACAACTGCGGCGGCGTAACGAGCAATACCATTGGCCAATGGGTGACTGGAACCGAGAGATTTGAAGTGACAAATGACGTAAAACTCTGTGGCAATCCGATCGAAGAGTTCGACTTTGGCGAAAACCTGGTGAACGGTACCTGTGATCGTGTATACTGACTAAGTGGTGTTGCGGTAGGAGGCGTTTTTAGCAGTTACGCAGTCCCCTTAATGGGTCTAAGAAAACTGTAAATGCGGGAGGGTATGAACACATTTTACAGCATCGTGTGCTGCGAATAGCAGAGGAATTTTTTGGAGACAGTGATTGATTGTATCAGCATAACAATGCACCCTTTTATAAAGCAGCATCTGTGAAGCGATGCGGAGATGGTATATGGACAATAACGCCCTAAATCAACCGGTCTGCGCAGAGTACCGACCTGAACCAACTGAACACCATTTGGGATGAGTCAGAATGTAGACTCCGCTCAAGTCTCCAACACCCAACATCACTACCTTCTCTGGTTTCGATTCTTGAGAAAGAACGGGCTGTCATTCCTCCACAAACATTCAGACACCTCACTGAAAGTGTTTCCTGCAGAGTTCAAGTCATCATAAAGGCTAAGATTGCACACACAACATTTTAATGTTCGCTATTAAATGTCTGGATCACTGCGATCACGTAGTGCATATTAGTTTCTTGACCATGGTTGGAGGTAATGAACGCTGTCAATAAACAATATGTATGCTACTATCAGTTTCATTAATATTTTGTTCCATACAAACCTGCCTAAACCTACTTGACAGTCGATAAAGCTATATTCTGAATGGCGGCCAATCAGATTTCTTACGATTCCTCTTGCTCAAAATTCCAATTTGTCGATAGATGCTGAGGGAGGGAACGGTTTGATCAAAACTGCAGTATTGCTCCTCAACCTGCGGGTCTTACCGGGCAGAAGAGAGAACGGAAAGAAAGTAGGCCGAAGGATGAGTTTAAAGAAGTTGAAAAAGGGGATGGATGGGTTGAAGGTATATAAATGGCTCTGAGTACTATGGGACTTAACATCTGTGGTCATCAGTCCCCTAGAACTTAGAACTACTTAAACCTAACTAACCTAAGGACATCACACACATCCATGCCCGAGGCAGGAGATTCGAAGGTATATACTTTCGGAATCAGGTCAGTTGTGGTCTTTGGAAGAACATGGCTGCTGGTCGGTGAAGGGACTCGTCAGTTTGCAAAAGAAAGAAGTGTGGGTGCTGAAGATTGTAGAGGAAGGCCAATACCTGACTACAGTAAACAAGCTCTACACCTGCATCTACATGGAACTCTGTTAATCACACTTACGTTTATGGCAAACGTTTATCGAACCATCTTCAAAAAAATTCTCTGTCAATCCAATCTCGAACAGCGAGCGGAAGATACGAACAGCTATACCTTCCTGTGCGAGCTCCGATTTCCCTCATTTTATTAGGACCATAGTTTCTCCCTAGGTAGGTCGGTTTCAACAAAACATTTTCGCATTCGGAGGAGAAAGTTGGCGATTGAAATTTCGTGAGAACGTTCTGCTGCAACGGAAAACGCATTTGTTTTAGAGATGTCCACCTCATATCCTGTAATTTGCCAGTGACACTCTCTCCACTGCTGTACTCCAAAAGAGGACGGGCAAGCGTAGTGAAGGCAGTCTCATCTGCTAAGTATTCTGCCAACAAAAAGCAGTCTGTGGTTTGCCTTCCCCGCAATAATTTCTATGCATTATTTCCAATTCAAGTTGTTCGTAATGGATATAAGATGCAGCA